>NC_134502.1:24081130-24083630 GCF_040206685.1 Ascaphus truei
CAAGACTGTTTTCAGTCAGCAAAGGGCGTTAGTTAAGATAAGCAATGTATATCTCTTTGTCCTGAGCGTATAGGTAGGGAGCAATGTATAACATAAAACGACTACCTTCTACCATCCTGAGATACTCGTTACATCGAATAGAAGCATCTAATATCTGCTTTCAAATACTTGAGCTGAGCTGAAGCATATACAGGCATACCCCGCTTTAAGTACACTCACTTTAAGTACACTCGCGAGTAAGTACATATCGCCCAATAGGCAAACGGCAGCTCACGCATGCGCCTGTCAGCACGTCCTGAACCTCCCTACCTATACCGAAGCTGTGCGTGAGCGGGGAGACTATAGAGCCTGTTACAAATGCGTTATTTACATCAGTTATGCACGTATATGATGATTGCAGTACAGTACATGCATCAATAAGTGGGGAAAAGGTAGTGCTTCACTTTAAGTACATTTTCGTGTTACATACATGCTCCGGTCCCATTGCGTACGTTAATGCGGGGTATGCCTGTAGTGTGCTGTATCTTTGCCGAAGCCGATAGAAGAAAGAATGCTGATTTTGAACTGGAACCTGATTTACTGATTATTATATATCGAGAGGAGGCTTTTCTAACAGAATAACACAACCACGTCTCCTGCAAGTATGGAGTATCTTTCTCTGGGATTCATTGCATTACACTTGTTTAACGTACACAGCCAGAACAAACACCCTCACAGAAGCAACAGGAATTAATATGTCCATATATGTAGTATAAAAGAGAACTTGGTTATTTGCAATCCAGGTGCAGAGTGAGTAAAAATATTGATGATTTGTGGTCGGATGAACAGCGCCCCTTAGTGAAATAAGGTAATATTCAGCCATATAGGTCAGTCGTAAATCAAGTAAGGGTTACAGCACTGCTAACCGGTGAGGGGGGGGGGGGGGAGGAGGTACACACGGGCCCCCGCTCATACGGCGGGTTACGTTCCTCGGTGCTGCCGCGAAGTGAAAATCGCCCGCGAAGTGGATCTTCGGCTGCTGCGCATGCGTGAACTTGTTCTGCGCATGCGCAGACATGGCGGACCCCTTCTCGGGGGCCGCCGTGTTGCCGGATCCGCCGAGAAGCGAAATGCTGCGAAGCGGGGCACAGCTGTACAAGAGCGGTGGGTGAGCATAATAGGTCCCGGGTGAATAGGGGACCATCCCAATCCACTCCCTCCTTAATGGGATCACTTGTCTGGCCCCCTCCGTTTCAGACTAATGAAAATTGGCACGTAGGAACATTTAGATTTGATAAAAGCGATTTGGTGATGAAATCAGTACTCACTGCACCGGTACATGGATAGGCAATCCAGACTCCATCGGCGTGCGCGCATTTCCGGGTAAGCAAGGCGGGCGATGAGCCCGAACCATACCAGGCACAAGGAGAGCGCAGCGCAGAAGCAAAAAAAAAAAACGGGAAACCACGATGAAATGCCAATGAAAGGTAGGTTTATTCTTCCAAGGGAATCATCCACAACATTGTACACGGACAGTCCTCTTACGCGTTTCGCGCTCCAGGCGCCTTTATCAAAGATATACAAGGGGACTTAATGCGGATATGGGGTTTCTCACACAATAATAATAGCATGTTCTTGTATAGCGCTGCTAGTTTTATGTAGCGCTTTACAGAGACATTTTGCAGGCGCAGGTCCCTGCCCTGTGGAGCTTACAATCTATGTTTTAGGTGCCTGAGGCACAGGGAGATAAAATGACTTGCCCAAGGTCGCAAGGAGCCGACACCGGGAATTGAACCAGGTTCCCCTGCTTCAAACTCAGTGCCAGTCAGTGTCTTTACTCACTGAGCCACTCCTTTGCTTGTAACGATCCTGTCTGCCTCTCTGCCAATGTTCATATCCACACCACACCGCAGCATCCCCTTCCCCCTCCATGCTGCTCCTTGTCACCGTTTTATTACCCTTTCAATGTCTTCAAACATCCCTTTCTCCCCCTACCTGTTCTAAATCTCTGTGTTTTTATTCTTTTTTTTCCTCCTCAACCAGTTTTACCTGCCCTGCAGCTAGTACCGCGCCCCTAAACCTTTACCCCGTGGGCTGTATGTTATGTTGTTTCCTCTTTTCTCTTCTCAGTGGAAGAAATAGAAAAGACACAGCGTACAATAGCTAGTGTAGGACCAGCTGAGAGGGGGTTATCGTGTAGGACCAGCTGAGAGGGGGTTATCGTGTAGGACCAGCTGAGAGGGGGTTATCGTGTAGGACTAGCTGAGAGGGGGTTATCGTGTAGGACCAGCTGAGAGGGGGTTATCGTGTAGGACCAGCTGAGAGGGGGTTATCGTGTAGGACCAGCTGAGAGGGGGTTATCGTGTAGAACCAGCTGAGAGGGGGTTATCGTGTAGGACCCGCTGAGAGGGGGTTATCGTGTAGGACCTGCTGAGAGGGGGTTATCGTGTAGGACCAGCTGAGAGGGGGTTATCGTGTAGGACTAGCTGAGAGGGGGTTATCGTGTAGGACCAGCTGAGAG
>NC_134502.1:24088630-24183630 GCF_040206685.1 Ascaphus truei
GCCGGCTGTAAATATATATATATATATATATATATATATATATATATATAGGTATCAGTACCGTGTTAGCCGAGCTTCAATAATTAAAAAATAAATAGATGATACCGTTCTGTGGCTAACGAAATGCTTTTATTTGTGCGAGCTTTCGAGATACACTGATCTCTTCTTCCGGCGGTGTGTATATATATATTGTGACAAACGGCTTACTCCGGGGCTCCGTCGTTTGTCCGGGACTGTTTAGAACACGGTCTTTTAGGGTAGGTTAAATGATGAGGCGTCACGTACTGTTCCTTTAAACAGGCTATGCCTGGTTTATTCAGTCCCAGGCACTGAGACTGCCACAGTGCATACAACAGAAAACAGATCAAAACAAAAGCTGCTCACCTGAGCGATAACTTAACTTAGATATCCCTGACTCAGGGTTGGAAGTGGCTTTTCCACTTCCAACATCAAAACACGGTACTTTTGCAGTCTTACACAAATGAACAGAAAGATTGAACCTGTTTGGGGAAGAGGCTTCTCCCCTCTGTAGTTCAGCAGCCTTCCAGCCTCCTGGCTCTTGTGGGGAGACCAGAGCAAACAGGAAATCAGTCTTTCATACCTGATTCCTAATTAGCATGACAGGTGACAGAAATCAGGCAGCAGACAAACTCTGGTCTGGATCTCTCATCCCTCAGTTCCAGCGCTTGCCAAACTGTGGGATGGAGTGTATGTATTATAAGGCTGCACTCCCAGGCCAAACAGGATAGAAACTGTCTAGTATCCTGGGAGCCCTATATACGGAATTTATTACCATCCCCTGGTTTCTGTCACATATCCTCCCCCCCAGCTCAGACCTCGAGGGATGAGCGACCATGGATATTAGGGAGTGCATCCTTGACAACCCGTCAGCATTGCCATGTTTGTGCCCTGACCTGTGTTCCACAGAAAATTTAAAGGGTTGTAGGCTTAGGAACCACCTGGTCACTCTAGCATTCTTTTCCCTGTTTTGACACATCCAGGTAAGGGGTGCATGATCTGTGACCAACAGGAATTTTCTTCCCCACAGGTAGTATTTGAGCGTCTCTACAGCCCACTTTATTGCGAGACACTCTTTCTCTACTATGGAGTAATTTTTCTCCTGGGGATTTAGTTTCCTACTTAAATAAAGGATGGGGTGCTCCTCACCTTGAGACTCCTGGGAGAGTACCGCCCCCAGCCCTACCTCAGATGCGTCGGTTTGGACTACGAACTCTTTGGAGAAGTCAGGTGTGACCAACACTGGTTGGGCACAGAGAGCTTCTTTCAGGCTTCTAAAGGCCTGTTCGGTTTCGGGGGACCACTTTACCATTAGCGGTCCTCTTGCTTTTGTGAGGTCAGTTAGTGGGGTTGCCTTAGTTGCAAAATTGGGAATAAACCTTCTATAGTACCCAATTAACCCCAAAAAGGTCCTTACTTGTTTTTTTGTAACTGGCCTTGGCCAATTTTGTATCGCCTCCACTTTGAGTGTTTGGGGTTTGAGTAAACCTCTGCCAATAGAATATCCCAGATACTTGGCCTCCTCCAGACCAATAGTGCATTTAGCGGGGTTAGCAGTTAGTCCAGCAGACCGGACTGCGTCAAGCACAGCTTGGACCTTTGGAAGGTGGGATTGCCAATCTTCACTATGGATTACCACATCATCCAGGTAGGCGGCAGCATACCGAGCATGTGGTTTTAAAATTTTATCCATCATTCTTTGGAATGTGGCGGGAGCTCCATGTAAGCCAAAAGGCAACACCTTATACTGAAAGAGGCCGTCTGGGGTTGAGAAGGCTGTCTTTTCTTTTGCCCTTTCTGTGAGGGGAACCTGCCAGTACCCTTTTGTTAGGTCTAGGGTTGTGAGATATCGGGCTTTGCCCAGTCTCTCTACAAGTTCATCTACCCTGGGCATAGGATAAGTATCAAATTTTGACACCGCGTTTAGTTTCCGGTAGTCATTACAAAACCTTGTTGTACCATCTGGCTTTGGGACTAAGACTATAGAGCTGTTCCACCCACTTTGGGATTCCTCAATTACACCTAGTTTTAGCATTTTTTTAACCTCTAAACTTATAGCCTTTCTTTTGGCCTCTGGGATTCGGTACGGTTTAAGGTTAACTCGGACCCCCGGTTCAGAGACTAGGTCATGTTCAATTACGCTAGTTCTACCTGGCCGTATAGAGAAGATTTCTTTGTTTCTTTTCACTAAATTCTGAACCTCTCGTTTCTGATGAACAGACAGGGTTTCAGCTATGCTAACCTCTGGGTCAGTTTCTTGATTCTCTGACGGACCTGGGGGTACTAGGGTTAACAAGACTTCTCTATCTTTCCAGGGCTTGAGTAGGTTTATATGGTAAATTTGCTCAGGTTTCCTCCTACCTGGCTGTCTTACCTTATAATTTACTTCTCCCACTCTTTCCAAGACCTCATATGGCCCATGCCATTTAGCAAGGAATTTACTCTCCACGGTGGGAACCAGAACTAGTACCCTATCACCTGGAGAAAAAATTCTGACCCTAGCACCCTTATTATATGTATTCCTCTGTGCTTCTTGAGCTTTCTCCATGTGTTCCCTCACTATGGGTAGGACTGCAGCAATGCGGTCCTGCATCTGGGCAACATGCTCTATTACACTTCTGTAAGGGGTAACCTCGTGTTCCCAAGTCTCTTTGGCTATATCCAGTAAGCCCCTTGGGTGTCGGCCATACAATAGTTCAAACGGGGAGAAGCCAGTGGATGATTGGGGAACTTCCCTAATGGCAAATAACAGGTACGGTAACAAACAATCCCAGTTTTTCCCATCTTTATCAACCGCCCGCCGTAACATGCTCTTTAAGGTTTTATTGAACCTTTCCACTAAACCATCTGTTTGTGGATGATAGACTGAGGTTCTGAGATGCTTGATTTTTAGGAGTTTACATAGCTCTTTCGTTACTTGGGACATAAATGGTGTTCCCTGGTCAGATAGAATCTCTTTAGGAATCCCGACCCGGGAAAACAGAACTACTAACTCTTTTGCTATGTTTTTAGCTGAGGTGCTACGTAGGGGAACTGCCTCCGGATATCGGGTGGCATAATCTAATATTACCAATATATGCTGATGTCCCCTAGCAGACTTTATTAGGGGTCCTACTAGATCCATAGCAATCCGGTCAAATGGTACCTCTATTATGGGAAGGGGTACCAATGGGCTGCGGTACGCCTTGAACGGGGCGGTGATCTGACATTCTGGGCATGAGGAACAATAATTCGTAATTTCTGCCAGAACCCCAGGCCAATAGAAGCTTCGAAGAACCTTTTCTTTTGTCTTTTCCACCCCTAGGTGTCCCCCCAATGGAAGACTATGTGCGAGGTGTAATACTACGTTACGGAATGTCCGTGGTACCAACAATTGTTTAGTTGTAACTGATTTCCTTTTATCAACCCGATATACTAGGTCGTTCTCTACCTCGAAGTAGGGGTAAGCAAGTGACCTATCTGGTTGGCCAGGAGTACTATTCTGGTCCCGTATATTTCCCCTTGCTACCGCTAATGTGGGGTCCTCCCACTGGGCCTTCTTAAAACTCCCAGGACTGACCTCTATGTCAGCGAGGGTCTTATCCGGTTCTGGGGTGGTAAGTGTCTGCTCAACATCTTGATTTGGGGTATTCCCTACCAAAGTAGTGATGGGGAAGGGAATTTTACAGCACTCCTCCTTTTCCCCCTTCTTATTTGGGCCCTCGTCAACCTCCATTTCTGAAAAAGGGAAAGGATTTGTTTCTTCTAATACTTCATTATGGTCCGCTATTGAACTCTGGGCGCTATTCTGAGCGGGGGACCACATTTTTAGAAAATGGGGAAAGTCGGTCCCTATTAACACATCATGTGCCAGTTTGGGTACAATACCCACCTTGAAATCTAAAGAACCAAACTCTGTTTCAAAAAAAACATCAACAGTGGAATATTCATGATTATCCCCATGTATACAACAAATTGCCACTCTTTGTGAACTGTTTCCCTGTTTCTTCTTAATGGGCAAGAGGTATTCGGACACTAGTGTGACCATGCTCCCAGAGTCAAGAAGTGCCCGAACCCTCTTACCATTAACCTTTACAAATGCCCACAGATGGTTATTCAAGGGGTCCTCTGGGCTAGGGCCCATACATTGGGACAACAGCGAATAAGGTTCCACGCTGTTGCATTGCATGGGCTCATCATTTAGTGGGCAGATTTTTGCTGTGTGGCCCCTCTCATGACAATTTACACATTTGGGTACATAGTCTGTGTCCCACTTAGAGCCTTTTCCCGGCTCCCCATGTTGGCTATTGCCCTTAGTGTGCGAACCACTGTTGCTGGTGCTGCGTGAAGGTGGTCGCCGCTCTTCAGTGCCCCTTAACCCCGGTACCCTTTTACCGTCTCTGGAAGAGTCCTGGAACCTCGGGTAGTGGGGTTGCTCCACGACTGTGGGTTGCGGGTGCTCTTCTGCTGCATTGTACCTTTCTACGAGGGCCACAAGCTCATCCGCATTGTGGGGGTCACTCCGACTGACCCAACGGCGTAAGGCAGAGGGAAGTTTCCTCAAGAACTGGTCCATGACCAACCGTTCCACGATGTGGCTGGCTGAGTTGATCTCGGGTTGTAGCCACTTCCGGGCGAGGTGGATGAGGTCATACATCTGGCTTCGGGTGGCTTTATCCATCGTGAAGGACCATGCGTGAAACCTTTGGGCGCGAACAGCCGTGGTTACGCCGAGGCGGGCGAGGATCTCGAACTTCAATTTTGCATAGACGTTAGCTTCGGCTGGCTCTAGATCAAAGTAAGCCTTCTGGGGTTCGCCGCTTAGGAAGGGTGCGATTAGACCAGCCCACTCAGCTTCTGGCCATCCCTCTCTCTGTGCCGTGCGTTCAAACGTGAGAAGATAGGCTTCCACATCATCCGAGGGTCCCATCTTCTGAAGGTAGTGGCTTGCCCTGGTCATTTTCGGTACTGGGGCTGCCGCTGCCAGTGGAAGGTTACTGATAGTCCCCCTCAGGATCTCGAGTTCCTGCTGTAAGCCCTGAGCGAACCGCTGTTGCTCCTCTCTCAGCAAGCGGTTTGTCTCTTGCTGGTTTGCATTCGCGTTTTGCAGGGCTTCATTCGTCTGTTGCTGGTTTGCATTCGCCTGTTGCTGGTTGGCATTCGCCTGTTGCTGGTTGGCATTAATCTCTTGCTGGGCTATTAGCAGCTGTTGATGGGCTGCATTCGTCTGCTGCTGGTTTGCATTAGTTTCTTGCTGGGCTATTAACAGCTGTTGCTGGGTTTCATTCGCGTCTTTCTGGGCAGCGACATTGCGTACCAGCGCACCCACCACGTCTTCCATCTTGTTTGCAGAGGATGAAAAAAACTTTTTTTTTTTTTTTTTTTCAAAGTTCTTCAACCCGCAGACCCCCTAGTGCTCTGCCCGCATTCTCCACCATATGTGACAAACGGCTTACTCCGGGGCTCCGTCGTTTGTCCGGGACTGTTTAGAACACGGTCTTTTAGGGTAGGTTAAATGATGAGGCGTCACGTACTGTTCCTTTAAACAGGCTATGCCTGGTTTATTCAGTCCCAGGCACTGAGACTGCCACAGTGCATACAACAGAAAACAGATCAAAACAAAAGCTGCTCACCTGAGCGATAACTTAACTTAGATATCCCTGACTCAGGGTTGGAAGTGGCTTTTCCACTTCCAACATCAAAACACGGTACTTTTGCAGTCTTACACAAATGAACAGAAAGATTGAACCTGTTTGGGGAAGAGGCTTCTCCCCTCTGTAGTTCAGCAGCCTTCCAGCCTCCTGGCTCTTGTGGGGAGACCAGAGCAAACAGGAAATCAGTCTTTCATACCTGATTCCTAATTAGCATGACAGGTGACAGAAATCAGGCAGCAGACAAACTCTGGTCTGGATCTCTCATCCCTCAGTTCCAGCGCTTGCCAAACTGTGGGATGGAGTGTATGTATTATAAGGCTGCACTCCCAGGCCAAACAGGATAGAAACTGTCTAGTATCCTGGGAGCCCTATATACGGAATTTATTACCATCCCCTGGTTTCTGTCACAATATATATATATATATATATATATATATATATATATATATATACACAGTGTTCGACAAACCTATACATTTGCATGCCCCGGGCGAGTGGATTTAACATCGTGGCGAGCTCCTATTGGCCCAAGCTGCACACGTGTGGTACTAGGTGGTGAGTAGATTTTTTTGTTCGGCGAGTAGATTTTTTATTGATTTGTCGACCACTGTATATATATATATATATATATATATATATATATATAGTCAGATAAGGCAGTTGGCACTCCAATAGGTGCTGGTAAGCCACAGGTGCACGTCCCATATAGAGAATATAGTTATACGTTACCGTTCCAAGGATTGGTAAACAAGAGACAGCACTCAAAGTTGAAAATCAAAGTGTATTAGTGAAAGTAAAAATACATCCAGAAACCCAACGTTTCGGTCCTACAGAATGGGACCTTCCTCAGGGGGAAGGTCCCATTCTGTAGGACCGAAACGTTGGGTTTCTGGATGTATTTTTGCTTTCACTAATACACTTTGATTTTCAACTTTGAGTGCTGTCTCTTGTTTACCAATCCTTGGAACGGTAACGTATAACTATATATATATATATATATATAGGCAATACGATACCGCATCAAGATGAAATATCAGAGGCAGCACTCCAAATGGTAGTCAAAATATTGTATTGAATCAACAAGACATCATTCCGATGATGTCTTGTTGATTCAATACAATATTTTGACTACCATTTGGAGTGCTGCCTCTGATATTTCATCTTGATGCGGTATCGTATTGCCTACATTATTTTATAGGATTTGCACCCAGTATTTTGTTGATCCAGACGGAGTGCTTGTGGTTCTTTCAAACTGCTATATATATATATATATATATATATATAAAAGAAAGAAAAGCTCCCTATTGTGTCGCACTAAAAGAAAACACCCTTATCTGTATTAAAAATATTATTTATTAATGAATTGATTAAAATATATTATGCAGCGGAGTAAACAATGAACCAAATAATGTTAAAACAAATTAAAAAAATGAAGGAGGTGTCTGTGTGCTGAATCTAGACGACAATGTAAATAAGGAAAACAGCTATTGGTCACTATCTTATCCCACGGCTCTACCATTAGACTAAAAGTGGTAAATGGCTGCTCCTGTACAATTTTGAGTCGTCAGATAACTAATCCTATTAGACTGAGAGTGTTAGTAAAAGAAGAGGGCTACTAGCTCTGTATGTCTATATCAGTGTTTGTATGCGGGGTACTGATGTGACTAATGTGAGATCTACCTCAACCATATATTAGTCCATACCTCTATGTACACATATATGGTTCCTTAGGTGTAGTCTCCCTGGTCTCGTCCCTCATTCAGGACTCGGTCTGCGCATGCGTGGGTGTCTTCGCTGGTTCGTAGCGCTGATTCGGCAGAGTACCATAGAGAACTGAACGAACAGCTGTAAGTGATTGAGCCCGGACTGAGAACCATTATTAAACACGCTGAATTACCCCTGACACATCGCATCACTGATGAAGCCAAGTATGCGAAACGCGTTTGATGTTTTGGACATTCCGAGCCACCGTACCTGAAGTACACAGCACTCTGCCCAATCAGCGCTACGAACCAGCATACATATATGATAACTTTATTTATATAGCGCATTTCTCCCAATGGGACACAAAGCGCTTCACAGTTACGAAAGGGAAAAAGGAAGAAAATATTAAGGTTATAAAAGAGACCAAACACAAAGAAAGATGCAAACACAGGATGGGACGGTACCACAGCTATTAAATACCAATTCACTCCGCGGATTCCGCCACTCGGGCCGGACTTGCAGAGCCCAATCCCCAGATTCCGCCATCCGTTGGCGGATTCTTAAGAATGGCTGAATCCGCGGACTCTACAAATCCGGGAAATGGATTTTCGGCGGATTCAGCCATCTCTACATTTAACCAATAGGGTTGGCTTGGACTGGCAAGCTGGTAAATCCATAATAATAATACTGTAATAATAATCATAATAATAATCATTATAACTTTATTTATATCTCCCAATGGGACTCAAAGCGCTTCACAGTTACAAAAAAAGGAAAAAGACAAGACCAGACACAGGCAAAAATACAATACAGGATGGGACGGTATTGTAGCTACTAAATGCCGGGTAGGTGGTGATTCATGAAGTAAATGGCTGGGTAAACAGGTAGGCCTTAAGCCTGTTTCGATAGTTTCCCCGAGGAATTAGAATCGAACCCGACGTAAAAGGGACAATCTGGAAATTCTTGCTCTGCTTCTGCTGTGTGATTCTTCTCCGTGGGTCGTTGGGATGATTATATATAGAAGGGAATAAACAAGAACACAGAGTGTAATACTTCAGGGATTAGAATTAAGAATATATACCCCAAATTGGGTGGCTCAGAAGGATATGATCATTGGAGAATTCGGATGACCTCACGGAGGGGCTTGGTCCGTGTACGTGACCAGGGAGGAGAAGCGAGAGCACGGAGCAGCGCGGGCAGAACACCAATCAGTTCTAAAAAGGATTTTGGCATTCAAGTCTTGTTATGTGTTTTTTGACTTTGTCAATTGATTCTGTTTTTATTTTTATATTCAGATATTTTTGTACCACTACCACTACCCCGACCCTCTCTAATAGCGCGTCTGAGGTCAGATGCATTGTAAGGAACCCCAACCCCCTCTAATAGCGCGTCTGAGGTCAGATGCATTGTAAGGAACCCCAACCCCCTCTAATAGCGCGTCTGAGATCAGATGCATTGTAAGGAACCCCAACCCTCTCTAATAGCGCGTCTGAGATCAGATGCATTGTAAGGAACCCCAACCCTCTCTAATAGCGCATCTGAGATCAGATGCATTGTAAGGAACCCCAACCCTCTCTAATAGCGCGTCTGAGATCAGATGCATTGTAAGGAACCCCAACCCTCTCTAATAGCGCGTCTGAGATCAGATGCATTGTAAGGAACCCCAACCCTCTCTAATAGCGCATCTGAGAACAGATGCATTGTAAGGAACCCCAACCCTCTCTAATAGCGCGTCTGAGATCAGATGCATTGTAAGGAAACCCAACCCTCTCAAATAGCGCGTCTGAGATCAGATGCATTGTAAGGAACCCCAACCCTCTCTAACAGCGCGTCTGAGATCAGATGCATTGTAAGGAACCACAACCCTCTCTAATAGCGCGTCTGAGATCAGATGCATTGTAAGGAACCCCAGCCCTCCCTAATAGCGTGCCTGAGAACAGATGCATTGTAAGGAACCCCAACCCTCTCTAATAGCGCGTCTGAGATCAGATGCATTGTAAGGAACCCCAACCCTCTCTAATAGCGCGTCTGAGATCAGATGCATTGTAAGGAACCCCAACCCTCTCTAACAGCGCGTCTGAGATCAGATGTATTGTAAGGAACCCCAACCCTCTCTAATAGCGGGCCTGAGATCAGATGCATTGTAAGGAAGTACACACAAATAGACAGACAGAGCCCCTGGTGGTAGCACTCTATTCCAAATTGATATGGTGATTTATTAAAATAACTTTATTAATGACAATAACGTTAAAATATTGGGGTCTAAAATAAGGATTAAATATTCCAAGTGTGTGTGTCTCTATTGGATATCAGATGCATTGTAAGGAACCCCAACCCTCTCTAATAGCGTCTGAGATCAGATACATTGTAAGCAGCCCCAACCCTCTCTAATAATGTGTCTGAGATCAGATGCATTGCAAGGAACCCCAATCCTCTCTAATAGCGCGTCTGAGATCAGATGCATTGTAAGGAACCCCAACCCTCTCTAATAGCGCATCTGAGATCAGATGCATTGCAAGGAACCCCAACCCTCTCTAATAGCGCGTCTGAGATCAGATGCATTGCAAGGAACCCCAACACTCTCTAATAGCGCGTCTGAGATCGTATGCATTGTAAGGAACCCCAACCCTCTCTAATAGCGCGTCTGTGATCAGATATATTGTAAGGAGCCCCAACCGTCTCTAATAGCATGTCTGTGATCAGATGCATTGTAAGGAACCCCAACCCTCTCTAATAGCGCGTCTGTGATCAGATGCATTGTAAGGAACCCCAACCCTCTCTAATAGCGTGTCTGAGATCAGATGCATTGTAAGGAACCCCAACCCTCTCTAATAGCGCGTCTGAGATCAGATATATTGTAAGGAGCCCCAACCGTCTCCAATAGCGTGTCTGAGATCAGATATATTGTAAGGAGCCCCAACCGTCTCTAATAGCGCGTCTGAGATCAGATATATTGTAAGGAGCCCCAACCGTCTCTAATAGCATGTCTGTGATCAGATGCATTGTACGGAACCCCAACCCTCTCTAATAGCGCGTCTGTGATCAGATGCATTGTAAGGAACCCCAACCCTCTCTAATAGCGTGTCTGAGATCAGATGCATTGTAAGGAACCCCAACCCTCTCTAATAGCGCGTCTGAGATCAGATATATTGTAAGGAGCCCCAACCGTCTCCAATAGCGTGTCTGAGATCAGATATATTGTAAGGAGCCCCAACCGTCTCTAATAGTGCGTCTGAGATCAGATATATTGTAAGGAGCCCCAACCGTCTCTAATAGCATGTCTGTGATCAGATGCATTGTACGGAACCCCAACCCTCTCTAATAGCGCGTCTGAGATCAGATGCATTGTACGGAACCCCAACCCTCTCTAATAGTGCACGAGGTGGAACTCAATAGGAAATAATGCTTAGTTTCTGGTTTTAATTGGTTTTAAAAAGGAGCAAAATATTCAATATTTTTTATTTTAAAGAAATCAGTTCTGTAGTATTAAATAATACTGTATTTATTTTTTTATTTATTTTTATTTCAAATCTTAAAGCCATCTTTAAAGGAGCTATCAAAGCAGGCCATTTTTTTTTATTTATGTAGCCCTTGGACCCCCACCCTAAGTGAGATTAGGTCTGCTACTCCATATTACTGTGTGGTGCGTAGCTGTGAGGTAACAGGAGGGCTGAGTGCTCCGCGGTGTTGTGGGGAGAACAGCAGGTACAGGCGTACCCCGGTTTAAGGACACTCACTTTAAGTACACTCGCGAGTAAGGACATATCGCCCAATAGGCAAACGGCAGCTCGCGCATGCGCCTGTCAGCACGTCCTGAACAGCAATACCGGCTCCCTACCTGTACCGAAGCTGTGCGCAAGCGGGGAGACTATAGAGCCTGTTACACATGCGTTATTTACATCAGTTATACACATATATGACGATTGCCGTACAGTACATGCATCGATAAGTGGGGAAAAGGGAGTGCTTCACTTTAAGTACATTTTCACTTTACATACATGCTCCGGTCCCATTGCGTACGTTAATGCGGGGTACGCCTGTGTTGCATACATGCTCCGGTCCCATTGCGTACGTTAATGCGGGGTATGCCTGTGTTACATACATGCTCTGGTCCCATTGCGTACGTTAATGCGGGGTATGCCTGTGTTACATACATGCTCCGGTCCCATTGCGTACGTTAATGCGGGGTATGCCTGTGTTACATACATGCTCCGGTCCCATTGCGTACGTTAATGCGGGGTATGCCTGTGTTACATACATGCTCTGGTCCCATTGCGTACGTTAATGCGGGGTATGCCTGTGTTACATACATGCTCTGGTCCCATTGCGTACGTTAATGCGGGGTATGCCTGTGTTACATACATGCTCCGGTCCCATTGCGTACGTTAATGCGGGGTACGCCTGTGTTACATGCACGCTCCGGTCCCATTGCGTACGTTAATGCGGGGTATGCCTGTGTTACATACATGCTCTGGTCCCATTGCGTACGTTAATGCGGGGTATGCCTGTGTTACATACATGCTCCGGTCCCATTGCGTACGTTAATGCGGGGTATGCCTGTGTCACATACATGCTCTGGTCCCATTGCGTACGTTAATGCGGGGTATGCCTGTGTCACATACATGCTCTGGTCCCATTGCGTACGTTAATGCGGGGTATGCCTGTGTTACATACATGCTCTGGTCCCATTGCGTACGTTAATGCGGGGTACGCCTGTGTTACATACATGCTCTGGTCCCATTGCGTACGTTAATGCGGGGTATGTCTGTGTTACATACACGCTCCGGTCCCATTGCGTACGTTAATGCGGGGTACGCCTGTGTTACATACATGCTCCGGTCCCATTGCGTACGTTAATGCGGGGTACGCCTGTACATATCTTTCCTTGCTTCTCCTAGTGAAGGTATTACTGGTAGGGCTGGCGGCTATGGACGTACAGTAAGTCCCACTGACCGAAGGATTGATTGAAACTGAAAGGCGGCCATTATGTGAACCCGGGGGCGGAAGCAGGATCATCGCTGATTGATAACGGGAGAACGATTCGGTCGGCAGCTGAGGTGAAAAGTTTTGAAATTCAAAAAAAACTGCATATATAAAAAAATAAACTTTTTTTTTTTTTTTGGAAGAGCCCGAAGTGTAAGGGGATCAGTCGAAACCTAAAACCGGAATCCCAATTCAGTACACAGTTCTGCGTAATTGAATTCCTTCCTTGTTATTTTAGAGAAGGTGTGGACAGTTCAGACAGACACACTGTGCTCAGCTCCAATTAACTCCTACTAATTCATGTTCATTTTCTCACCACCCCACGTAGGGTTGCCAGGTGTCCGGTTTTGATCTGGTCTGTAACTGTTACATACGCCTATAATATACATCTTCTCTAACTGCGCATGCAATGTCTTGTATATAATGTATACCTTGCTCATTTATGTAACTGTATTTGTAACCATGTATTATTTGTCATATTAACTCTGTGCCCAGGACATGCTTGATAACGAGAGGTAACTCTCAATGTCTTACTCACTGGTAAAATATTTTATAAATAAATAATAAAATGTAGGTATTACCTCTCTCCGAACGTAGGATGGCTGCGGGGGGCAGGGTGGTCGGTCAGAGCTGTTGTTGCCAGACCCGGCTCTCCCCCCCCCCCCACACTGCAGGCTTCTCCCTCACTGTCCCATACCGAGGTGTCTGATGCTGACGCGCGCCGGGTCCTCTGATGTCATCTTGCGCTGGAAGTCAGCTGGGCTCAGTTTCCCGGGGCGTGCGGGTGTGAGAGGGAGGCCCGGCGTGCAGCAGAATCAGACACCTCGGCGTGGGACAGACAGGGAGAGAGAAGCATGCAGCTGGGGGAAGAGTCACGGGGGGGAGAGTTGCTGTGGGGGGGGTGGGTGGCGAGGGGGCCATGGGCGGTCAGAGCAGTTGCCGACCGGCCCCCCCGCAGCAACTGCCCTGCTGCCACCGCCTACCCCCCCCCCCTGCAGACACCGGGCTCGACCTGAGACCCTCCCCAAGGTATTGGGGAGCTGGGGGGGGAAGAGAGGGTGTATTATTTATATGTATTGGGAGGGAGGTGAGTTCATTTTCTATATGTATGGGGGGGTGTATTTTTATATGTATGGGGGGGTGGGGGTGTTTTTTATATATATTTGGGGGTGGTGATATTTTTTATATATATCGGGGAGGTGGGGGTATTTCTTTATATGTATTGGGGGGAGGGTGGGTATATTTGTATAGGTCTTGGGGGGAGGGTGGGTATATTTTTATATGTATTGGGGGGTTGGGGTATTTTTTATATGGTACTACACAATAAGGAGCGACCCCCAGATACGGGGAGAAGGTGCACCTATAGGTAGAGGGGTATATAGTACTGAAACAGGACAAGTAAACTCAGTTATGGGCTCACCGTCTCCCGGATGGGTATATGTGACGACATGAAAAAAAAAACACATTTTAATTAACATAAACATATAAAATAACTGGTATTAAAATAAAGCAAACGACGCAGAATGAATCCCTCTGATAACTCTGTGGCAGGTGCTGGGATATTGAATGTGTACAGGGGAGTTCTGGGCTGTAGGTAAAGTCCAGACTCTCTGGGCTATGATGCCCAACAAGGGAACGTCTGATATCCCCAATCAGATATATAGGGGATAGGTATGGGGTGTAGATACACTGCTTGAAGGTGCACCCTGACGCCCAGATCCATTAGTGTAAAACCCCCCAATAGGTAAAGGAGCTGATAAGTATATACACAGCATTTGCAATTAGATTGTAAGCTCTCCGGAGCAGGGACTCCATTTCCCGAAACGTTACTTTTATGTCTGAACCACTTCTCCCCAATTATGTGTTATTTATATTATTTCTCATTTGTGATCTATAGGATTGTCACGTGAATTACTGCTGTGAAGCGCTATGTACATTAACGGCGCTGTAGAAATAAAGACATACAGTACATATACACATCACTACTACACTCAGCCACAATAAGCCTAAAAGGGCTCCCTCTAGTGGTAATGTATGAAAAGAACCGGTGGGAGTAGTATATGGACGTGAAGATGTCGAAGCTTAGGAATGGTTATGGTGCGAGGGTAGTAATGTCCCTAATAGTGTAAGTCAAGGCTATACTAGTACCAGCATTCAACCAAATACTGTAGATTTGTATTAGTGAGGGGAGTGTGCACTAAAAACCGTAGGGGAACAGGTGGTCATTATTAGACTCCAAAAGGTACGAGATCTCTGTAGATAATGACAGCTCCAGTGGATGACTGCTGTAGGTATAGCAGAGGTAGAGTCATTAAGGGGTCTATGATAGTAGGGTAACCAGATGTCCCGGTTTTTCCGGGACAGCCCCGTTTTTTTCTGTCTTGTCCCGGTTGCCGGTCCGTCCTGGAAATGTCCCGGGTTTGTATCAGTGGCTGTGTGTGTGTATTAGGGCTGTGTGTGTGTATCAGTGGCTGTGTATCAGTGGCTGTGTGTGTATCAGTGTCTGTGTGTGTGTGTATCAGTGGCTGTGTGTGCATCAGTGGCTGTGTGTTTATCAGTGGCTGTGTATGTGTGTATCAGTGGCTGTGTGTGTACCAGTGGCTGTGTGTGTGTATGTGTGTGTGTGTATGTATCAGTGGCTGTGTTTGTCAGTGGCTGTGTGTGTGTATCAGTGGCTGTGTTTGTCGGTGGCTGTGTGTGTGGGTGTATCAGTGGCTGTGTGTGTGTCTGTGTGTATCAGTGGCTGTGTGTGTGTAGCAGTGGCTGTGTGTATGTGTGTATCAGTGGCTGTGTGTGCATCAGTGGCTGTGTGTGTCTCAGTGGCTGTTTGTGTATATATCAGGGGCTGTGTATGTGCATCAGTGGCTGTGTGTGTGCATCTGTGGCTGTGTGTGTGTGTGTATCAGTGGCTGTGTGTGTGTATCAGTGGCTGTGTGTGTGTATCAGTGACTGTGTGTGTATCAGTGGCTGTGTGTGTGTATCAGTGTCTGTGTGGCTGTGCGTGTGTATCAGTGGCTGTGTGTGTGTATCAGTGGCTGTGTGTGTGTATCAGTGGGTGTGGGTGTATCAGTGGCTGTGTGGCTGTGTGTGCGTATCAGTGGCTGTGTGGCTGTGTGTGTGTATCAGTGGCTGTGTGTGTGTGTGTGCATCAGTGGCTGTGTGTGTGTGTGTGTGTGTCAGTGGCTGTGTGTGTGTGTGTGTGTGTGTGTGTGTGTGTGTGTGTGTGTGTATCAGTGGCTGTGTGTGGGTGTGTGTATCAGTGACTGTGTGTGTGTATGTATCAATGGCTGTGTGTGTCTGTATCAGTGGCTGTGTGTGTATCAGTGGCTGTGTGTGTGCATCAATGGCTGTGTGTGTGTATCAGTGGCTGTGTGTGTGCATCAGTGGCTGTGTGTGTGTACATCAGTGGCTGTGTGAGTGCATCAGTGGCTGTGTGTGATTCAGTGGCTGTGTGTGTGTGTGTATCAGTGGCTGTGTGTGTATCAGTGGCTGTGTGTGTATCAGTGGCTTTGTGTGCGTGTATCAGTGGCTGTGTGCATGTGTGCGTGTGTGTGTCAGTGGCTGTGTGTATGTGTGTCAGTGGCTGTGTGTATGTTTGTGTGTGTATCAGTGGCTGTGTGTGAATCAGTGGCTGTGTGTGTATGTATCAGTGGCTGTGTGTGTGCGTATCAGTGGCTGTGTGTGTGTGTATCAGTGGCTGTGTGTGTGTGTATCAGTGGCTGTGTGTGTATCAGTGGCTGTGTGTGTGTGTATCAGTGGCTGTGTGTGTATCAGTGGCTGTGTGTGTTTGTGTATCAGTGACTGTGTGTGTATCAGTGGCTGTGTGTGTGTATCAGTGGCTGTGTGTGTATCAGTGGCGCTGTGGCTATCAGTGGCTGTGTGTGTGTATCAGTGACTGTGTGTCTGTGTATCAGTGGCGGCGTGTGTGTCTGTGCAGGCCAGCAGTGGCTGTGTGTCTGTGCAGGTCTGTCTGTGTGGGTGTCTGTAGGTCAGTGACTGTGTGCGTCTGTGCAGGTCAGAGAGGGAATGGAGGGGGGGGGAAGGAGATGGGGGGGAGAGAGAGAGGGGATTGGGAGAATGGGGGGAGGGCAGGGAGAGAATGGGGGGAGGGAAGGGAGAGAATAGGGGGGGGAAGGGAGAGAGAATAGGGGGAGATAGAATGGGGGGAGTGTCACGGTGACTTATGACAAGATATAATAAACACCAAATATCTGGGTTGAACTGAACGAGGCTTAGATATGATAAAATATAATTTATTCCTTGAAAAAAGTGAACACACGAGATTATACAAATAACAGACAAAATATGACACTTACTTAAAGGTTAGGACAAGAAAGCCATCAGGATACAGGATGGGCCATTTCTTCCATAATTCAGGTTCAGATGTGGACATCACGACAATGCATGAAGAACATGAAGACCATGAAGACAATTGAGTAAGGGGGACTCTGACTTAAATACCATTTCAACCCTTTACTCTTAACCCGAGGCGCCGAGTTGGCTAGAAAAATCTCTTTGAAGTAGATTTTGGCTTCCCTTGTAAGTGTGAAGTATCACACTTAAAACCACTCAGCTCCTTTTGTTCCCGGCCCTAGTATAAACAATCAGGGCAGTTAACTTTTGATCACTTTGGATCACAGGGCTATGCTAATTCTTCAGCATGCTCTTCCTGCCCTATTAGCATAGCAGATGGGGGTCTGCATTTTCAGAGCAGATCCAAAATCCCATATACACTTTAATATTTTCACATATTAATAAGTTCCGTTCTGGTGGGTCCAGTGGGTCCAGTGGGTCGAAATCTGCCAGTTATTAAAGCCTACAGTGACCCCACATATTGGCCACATTTCAACTCTCTGTGACCTCCAGAACCGGAGATACAGAAATGCACTTTAATAAATTTTTTAAAATACAGGATTCGTCCCTTTAAAAATGAATCTCTGCTTTTCACTCTTTCCCAATTTAAGTCCACGGGGTCCGCCGTCATAGCGTTGAATGGTGGGCTTCTCCGTTGCCGTCAATGGGATTTCCCGCCATAGGCTTTCAATGGGGAAACGCCGCCATTGAAGCCTATGGAAAAAACACAAATCTTTACATTCGCCCACACTCTGTCTGGTTGATCGGAGGGGGCTGGGAAGGGTCATGCATTAAAGCCGGAACGTTGGCTACATGCCACCCAAATCCCATCCCCCTGGTCATTCCAGAACCGGAGATATGGACTTACCTTTTTCATAATTTTCCACTTAGTCGTTTTTACGCCACGCGGCTTTTCCCCATTGGAATCAATGGGCGGCGCCGACATAGACAATGCATGGCGCACGTCGCCATTAGATTCAATGGGACCTCCGCTCCTCCATTGAAGTCAATGGCGCGACCCTCCTTCTCCGCTCGACCCCTTACAGGGGTCTCTCATTCCTGGACCCGGTGTGGATTGTGTGTGGGGGTTCCTAGGAGCTAGGGACAAAAAGAACTTTATTCCCAGGGGCCCTAGAATTTAATATTCCCACGCCAATTGTCTTTGACCTTGACCGAAGTGATTAAACTCTTTTCAAAGACATTGTATCCGCTTTTGCGGTCTGCGGTTTGGGTGGCTGCCAACCTGTTCCTCGAGGCCGGCATTGAGGAATCTCCATTGAAGTCAATGAACCCATTGACTTACAATGGGAAACCGCCGCTCCTCCTGTTGGACGCCACCTGCTGGTCAGCGCTGGAAAACAGGTCCAAAACCGCTACTTCTGCCATTAGAACGCATGAAGGCTCAATGGCGACCTATGGACAGCTGCAAAATGGAGCCTGAAAAGGAGGGAAAAGGGAACAAAGGGCTATAATCGCTAAATTAACATTAACCCCTTCCCTCCCGCATCAACCCTAGTGTATGTGTGAGTGCAAACACCAGGATAACACAATACATTTATACAGGGGGATAAACATTTGTATACTGCAGCAAGGCAAAACACATTACTGGACCTTAGTCCAGTTAACTCCTTGCTTCCCAAGTGAGAGTAGAGTGTGGCCAAATGGGGGGTAACCCCTTTAATCCCGGGCCAAATCCTCTCTCATGACAGGGAGGGTGCCTCGCTCTGTCTCTGTCTCGCTCTGTCTTGCTCTTAGCGGCTTAGTGTGCCTACCGCGTGGTTTACTTACACCCCCACCTAACGAACTGAGGCGACACAGTTTTGTGGAAGTAAAAATGGTCATAGCTGTATTGTTTTAACAATACCTGAAAATAACTGTCAGACATAATCTTAGTCCTTTGTCATCCCTATTCTCGGTATCTTCCGGCGGGGGAAGCCCTCCTCCACACACCCTATTCTACCGTCAACTGGGAGAGACACTCTCCACGCGAGACACTCCCCACGGCCCCATCTACCGTCCACCAGGAGAGACCCTCTCTGCCGCGAGAGACACTCTCCACGGCCCCGTCTACCGTCCACCAGGAGAGACACTCTCCGCCGTGAGAGACACTCTCCACGGCCCCATCTACCGTCCACCAGGAGAGACACTCTCCGCCGTGAGAGACACTCTCCATGGCCCCGTCTACCGTCCACCAGGAAAGACACTCTCCGCTTCTAGAGACACTCTCCACGGCCCCGTCTACCATCCACCAGGAGAGACACTCTTCATGGCCCCTAGGTCCCCGTTATCAGAGCCGCCTGGGCCCACCCGCATAGGATAGAGTCCAGCTGCCTAAGATTGGTGCCAGGGGTACAGCATCTGACCGCCTGCATCGGCGCCTCCAGCCCGCATGATCTTTTCATGGGGACCGTTACCTGGCGACCCATCTGCATCGGATGGAGCCCCCATTTCGGGTATTCACGGTGTCCCTACGATGACTGGCCTGACAGTTCCACCAAAGCTGTAACGATGGATCTGCTAACAGATTAATAAGATATGGTTAGACACAACACAACATCACATTCTCAATTGGATGGGTTGGTGGGAAAACAAAGTCAGTGGCAGCTCCTGCAAGTGCAGGGTTTAAATAGCCTGCCCCATTACTCCCCACCCCCCACTGTTGGTGCATGCGCAAACCTAACAAACCTCGTGGTGGGGCGAGGGGGAAAGGAAGCTACAGTATGTACCCCCTGGAGGCAAGGCAGCCATTATGGATGCGACAGCCCTATTTTGGGACCTCTGCATCTCTGTCTCGCTGTCTGTCTCGCTTTCACTCTATCTCGCTCTCGCTCTGACTCACTCTTTCTCGTTCTGTCTCGCTCTGTCTTGCTCTCGCTCTGTCTCGCTCTCGCTCTGTCTTGCTCTCGCTGTGCCTTGCTCTCGCTCTGCCTTGCTCTCGCTCTGCCTTGCTCTCTCTCTGTCTCACTCTTACTCTGTCTCACTCTCTCACTCTGTCTCTGTCTCACTATGTCTCTGTCTCACTCTGTCTCACGCTGTCTCAAACACACTCTGTCTCACTCTCACTCTGTCTCACTCTCTCACTGTCTCACTCTGTCTAACTCTCACTGTCTCACTCTCCCTCTGTCTCACTCTCACTCTGTCTTATCTTAACTGCCATATATCTACACCGAAATAACCTGTACTGCTTTCTTCCAGATCTGACTCTCAAGCTTCACACGGGAGACATCGGAAGACAGGTAGGGAACACCTCCCCTCCAGTATAGTACCTTGAGGGACTGCGGATCAGGTAAGATCCCAGGCGGGATTGCTGCTTTAGAAATTGTGAAGAGGGGGCGTCCTGACACTGGTTAATGGGTTCAGAATCTATCTGAACAAGCTCCTCACCCCTACCACACGCAGCACTTATCATCTGAGATCTGACTCCAAATGACTGTTCATGGTCCCAAAGCTCAGCAAAGTATCCGGCCGCTCCTCCTCTTACCGTGCACCCCACAACTGGAACAATCTACCAGAGACTCTCACAGCCGCCACCAGTCTAAGTTCTTTCAAAACTAAGGCTGTCTCACATTTTAACCTGGTCTGTAACTGTTACATACGCCTATAATATATATTATCTCTAACTGTCCATGCAATATCTTGTATATAACGTATAACCCTGTTCACTTATGTAACTGTATTTGTAACCATGTATTATTTGTCTTAACTCTGTGCCCAGGACATGCTTGAAAACGAGAGGCAACTCTCAATGTATTACTTCCTGGTAACACATTTTATAAATAAAATAAATAAATAATGTAATGCAATGTCTTTATATATTATGCTGTTTACAACGTGTATTACTACTGTGAAGCGCTGTGTACATTTATGGCGCTATATAAATAAAGACATACAATGCAATACAATGTTATATATATAATGTTATAATATATACACTGTTCTCCTATTTAGTCATGTACTGCTGCGGCACAGTTTATTCGAGCATTTGCCCGTTCTGTGCCGCAGCAGTAGCCTGGCGCGCGCCCGAGTGTGACGGGCGCGCGCCGAAGCAGCGGAAGAGCGCCCTCCGATCGGGGCGCTCTCCCTACCGCTGCCGGGTCCGCCGGGTCCCCCGGAACCCCCTGCCGCTGTCCCGCGATCGCGGGACACCAGGGCTCCCTCGGGGAGCCCCTGGACACGCGTGCAGGGGGCGCACGCTCCCGATGACGCGTGACCGCGCGTCTATGACGCGCGGCACGCCGAGGGGCGGCCACTAGCAAGCCGGGAGATTTCCCGGCTTGCGGTACCGACCACACTTCAATAAAGTGTGTCGGTAGTGTATTTGTAACCATGTATCTGTCATCATGTATGTCATCAATGTATTATACTACCTGGTAAAACATTTTATAAATAAATAAAATAATGGCAACACGGTGAAGTCATCATTTCCCCGATGAAGGGATTTAAAATCACGAAACGCGTTGGGGCTCATTTTTTTTTTTTTTGCCAGCTGCGTCGATCGGATCTTCTTACACTCCGCACGCTGCCGGCACCCACTTGGAGATGGTCTAAAAGGTGGATCACAAGGCGGCTGCACTTACACCGGCGGTCGCGTCTCCGACAGGCAAGCAGGAGAAGGACATTA
Source organism: Ascaphus truei (assembly GCF_040206685.1). Classification (NCBI taxonomy): domain Eukaryota; kingdom Metazoa; phylum Chordata; class Amphibia; order Anura; family Ascaphidae; genus Ascaphus; species Ascaphus truei. The sequence goes on from NC_134502.1 coordinate 24,109,943, forward strand.
TCGGGACAGCAGCTTTGCCACGGCGGGTGCCACGCTTCCCCCAAAAGAGTGTGAACGTCTTTCTATATCTCACCAAATGTGGCATCCCTCCCAAGAGAAACACATTCCTCAAAGTGCAGGTCTCCTCTAGGACAGAGCTACAAAGTACATCTCTACTCACAAGTTCATAATGCTATTCTCCATTTATTGTGACTACGTGGACCTCTCGTCGGGTTCTCTCTCCCAGGAAGCCACTAGATCTTAAAGCTGCAGGTTAAACATTATTATTTTTTGTTCCATTCAATATGTGCATCAATACAATCTGCACACTGACAAGTGATTAGCTAAGTCGCTGATCGATCCGTTCTCCTGTGATCGATCGACGAAGATTCGGCTCGGCGTTCACTAAAGGCATCCTGGGTCCTCTTCTGCTGCACTGACGGCCAAAGTTCTGTGAGGAAGATCATGTGACCAGGGAGGCACTTGATTCAATTGGTTCACCGCTAGAGAGAGGGCGGGGCTCAAAAAGGTGATGTTGTTTCAGAAGGGGATGAGGATGTGACTTTGTAAGTGGTTGCTATAGGAACAAAAATGCTTGTTACATTAGAATACATAAAAAAATGTCTCTAAAATTGTTTTATTTTTTAAAATGCTACAAGTATTTTCTCATAGTACAGAACTGATTTATTAAACAAACCACACATGCAGGATATTGCTTGAACTTCAGCTTTAACACAGTGAAAGATCTATTGTGTAAATATCTCTAGGGCGGGACTCCAGTGAAGTAAAGTCTGGGTAATTACAGCTCAACCCTGTTATAACGCGATCCGTTACAACGCGGATCCGCTTATAGCGCGATGTGAGCGTGGCTCCCAATTTTCTTATTTAGGAATACTTTACAACACGATTATTGGTGTCATAATTACTTTATCGTACAATGCATACAATTGTACATTATTTCTAACGCGATCCGCTTATAGCGCAATGTGATTCTTTGGACCCCAAGCACAGCGTTATAATTGGTTTGAGCTGTAGTTCTTAGGCATATAACTCTCCTTGTTTTAACCTTTTTTCCTTACTCACCCTCAATCCTCTCACTTTCTCCCCCCCATCAATTACCCCACTCTCACTCAATTCCTTCCCTCGCTTGCATTTCTCTCCCCTCCGTCTCACTCTTACTCCCTCTTATCCTCACTCACTCTCTCCTCTCACTCTCTCCCATCTCCCCGCCCTCCCCATCAAATATCTCTCTTTATTATAATACTCGTATAATTTAATATTGAGTGCTACTTATTTGCACTGATTATCTTGTTATATATATGTCAGTCTTCTTACACATCCTGCTCCCAGCCACAGTTCCCTTCTCTGTCCACCCGGTGTGCAGCTGTTTCTGCCTGCTCTGGGGTTCTCTCTGTCGGTCTGTCTCCACTTGTTGCTCCTGTCCTCTGTCCTTATAGTTATCTGTTTCCTGTTCCTCCCTCGCCTTTGTTTTGTGTCCTGACTCCTTATGCCCATGCCCATGCTTCTGTTCTGTATTGAGTCCGGTACTTATTAAAGGCCCTTGCCTATGATCTGGCTTATCCCCATTTGTTCCCTGCTCTCTTGTCTCAGTTCCTGCTCCCCTGCCCTGTTCCTGCCTTCCTGCTGCCGACCCCTGCCTGGATCCTGACGATCCTTGCCTGCCACCGAACCCTGCCTGTGACCCCGATGATCCTGCTTGCCACCTGCCACCGAACCCTGCCTGTGACCCCGACGATCCTTGCCTTCCCTGCTGTTCCAGCCATCAAGGTCCTACCTGCTCCTGGAGTCCTCGTGACAATATATACTGTATATATTTAAGACACAAGATAATTGACAGCGCCTTACACTTTGTAATAGATAACAGTTTTTGCCAATACTAAATAGTATGCCTATAAAGTGCCTTTCTTTTTTATCTTAGTGGTAGTGTTATAAAGATATGACCAGACGACTTGCCAGAAGGTCAGGGGGTTAGTGGGACTAAATTCCTAACTACAGCATCTAATAAAAACAACAAACGCCAGAGTCCTTCCCCACAAAATGTTAGGTGAAATATTAAAAGGATCCAAATAAAGGTGTCCCCAAGAATCCCCCCGCCTTCTTCAAGGAGGCAACCACATCCCTCTACGATACCTATTCAAAAAGGAAGAGACAGCGCACTCTCCTAGTGTAATACAGTTTAAAAATGAAATTCTCTGGACAAACGATAAAAGTAGCACACTCACAAACGTCCGTGAATATCAAGCAGATTCTGAGTATTATTCATGCTCCAAGCATCAGCCAAGATGGGCAAATAATCTTCCACGGTCATTGGCACTTGCCGCATATCCGGGAACCTGAGCCGGCTGGTCCTCCTCTAATTAAGGTCCTCCGGCAACCAGCGTTGGATTTTCTGATTCCTCGGCGCTGCGTTTGACTTGGACTTCCGGCGTTGTGATGTGCTACGCACAACAACGCCCTCTTCCTCTCTCAACCCCCTCCCTCTCTCAACCCCCTCCCTCTCTCACACCCTCCCTCTCTCCTGTTCCCCTCACCCCCATCTCACCCCCTCCTCCTCTCACCCCCTCCTTTTCCTCTCACCCCCTTCTCCGCTCCCTGTCACCCCCATCTCCCCTCACTCTCTCCTTCTCCACTTCCCCTCACCCCCATCTTCTATTACCCCCCTCCTTCTCCTCTTCCTCTCACCCCCTCCAGCTCCTCTTCCTCTCACCCAACCTCCTCCTCTTCCCCTCTCCTCTTCCTCTCACCCGCTCCTTCTCTTCCTCTCACCCCTCCTCTTCCCCTCTCACCCCTCTTCCTCTCACCCCCTCCTTCTTCTTTTCCTGTCTCACCCCCTCGCTCTCTCACTGCCCTCCCTCTCTTCCCCTCTCACCTCCCTTCTCACCCCTCTCCTCATCTTACTCTCACCCTCCTCATTCTCCTCACCCCCTTCCTCTCACCCTCACCTTCTCCTCTTCCTCTCACCCCCTCCTTCTCTCACCCGTCTCCCTCTCACCCCTCTCCTCTTCCTCACTTACCCCTCCCTCTCACCCCTTCCTCTCACCCCCTCCCTCTCCTCTCTCACCGCCCTCCCTCTCTTCTTCCCCTCTCACCCCCGCCTTCTCCTCTTCCTCTCACCCCCCTTCTCCTCTTCCTCACCCCTCCTTCTCCTCTTCCTCACCCCTCCTTCTCCTCTTCCTCACCCCTCCTTCTCCTCTTCCTCTCACCCCTCCTTCTCCTCTTCCTCTCTCACACCTCCTTTCACCCCCTCCTTCTCTTCTTCCTCTCCCACCCTTCCTGCTCTCGCCCCCTCCTTCTCCTCTTCCTCTCAACCCCCTCCTGCTCTCATCCCCTCCTGATCTCACCCCCTCCTCCTCTTCCTTTTCCACCCCTCCCTCTCATCTTCCTCTCTCACCACCCTCCCTCTCTTCTTCCCCTCTCACCCTCCTTATCCTCTTTCCCTCTCACCCCTCTCCTTCTCTTCCTCTTTCACCCCTCTCCTTCTCCTCTTCCTCTCACCCCCTCCCTCTCTTAAACCCCCTCCTGCTCCCCCTCCTGCTCTCACTTACCTGGCATCGGAAGAAGGCAGCTGGCAGCAGGAGAAGGAGGACCGAAGACCACCATGTCAGCAGAGCGGAGCAACAGAGGCATTACACGATGGGCGGCAGCAGCAGAAGAGCATTGACACCATGTGAGCAGCACAGGAGAACAGCCGGGGAGGAGCCCGTCCCGGTGGTCCGACCCAGATGTCTTTACTGAATTCCGGTGTCTGCTTCTGCTACAGCGCACCTCCTACCCGGCTGTTCTCCAGGGCTGCTCACAAGGGTGAAAATCCTCTTCTCCTCCTGCCGCCCGCCCGCTGTGTAACGCCTCTGCTGCTCCTCTGATATGGTGGTCCTCGGTCCTCTGCTCCCACCGCCAGCTGTCTTCCTCCGGTACTACTCTGCTCCCGTGGTCTTTCGTCCTCTTCTGTCGCCACCTCGCCTGCTGCTGAAATCAACTCGCCACGGACGAGCGGGCGAGTGCATTTGGCGAGCCCTGTACATATGTGTATATATATATGAACAAAAAACAAACAAAAGCGCAAGCTCCATAGTACGTAACTGAGAAAAAGTAAGGTACATTTATTTAAAAAATCAGCAACTCATAAGAATGTGCACTTACAGGATTTCAAACAGCACCATTCGTGGGAGAGAAATCTCTATTGTGGTCTTTATATCTTGTGGCCTTTATATCTTGCTGCCAATTCATGGTGAACCTGGGCTGTTTACATCCACTCTGCAAACCTGGGACTCACCCTACCACCGCAGATGACCACAATAGAGATTTCTCTCCCACGAATGGTTCTGTTTGAAATCCTGTAAGTGCACATTCTTATGGGTTGCTGATTTTTTAAATAAATGTACCTTATTTTTTACTCAGTTACGTGCTATGGAGCTTGCGCTTTTGTTTGTTTTTTGTTCATAGATTCCAAAAGTGGTTGGCTATACCACTCCCCTTAAAGCTGCAAAGACGCTCCCTGGATCTTCTATTGGAACTATATTTCTCTCTGGATTTTTTGTTTGAGTGGAACATTCAATTTGGATTTTCCTTTTTTTTCACTATCACGTTATGGTTTGTAGATATTATTAGGTTAAATTGTGGTAATTTTAATTTATTTTAATATTTTAAATATGTTATAATTTATCATTTATTAGGGTAATTTCACATCCTCTTTAGCGCTACTTAATTTTTGTGTTGTCTTTGTTTTCTATATATATATATATATATATATATATATATATATATATATATATATATATATATTCTTGTTTCTTTAGTGTCATAGTACTCCATGATTTACCAGACAGACAATACAATATAGAGGATTATCTCCAATATATCTTGGAAAGCTGTTTGTCTGTCCGCTATGCATTTGGACGCCTCTTAAGAGATCGTAAACAAATTTTGCATGGTGGTTCCTGAGAACAAGGAGCAGGATTGTATCTTATGTTTGAATACAATTGGATATATTCTATTCTTAATTCTACGAGATTACAATTTCTCAAGCAAGTCAGCCACTGGGTGTTGTACCTGGTAGGCTACCATATAGCCTGGCATGTGGCATTATACTGGTGACATCATAATGCACATAGCCTGCTGGCAGATAAGGAGAGTCAGATGGCTACAAAGTTTACACAGAAAGCAGACGAAGAAAGAAAGGAAGAGAGGAAGTCAGTTAGCGTGTGAGGAGAAAGCAAGAATGCTGGAGAACGAGAGAGAGAGGCGGAAATAATTGGGGACATCATAAGGTATTAAAGGAAGGTGATGGGAGGAACGGGGATGAGGGGAAGGGGACAGATGCGGAGGAGTAGGGGGGTTGGGAAGTGCTTTACCACTTCTACCTCATTGGGACCAACTGTGCAGCTGGACCAGTCTCCACACAAAGTAACATCCCCTAACATCCCCACCCTAAACCTTTAATGGCGTCAGCTGCCTGGCTGGTCCGTACTCCAACAGAGATGTGACAAAGAGATACATATACAGTATAAAGAGATCCTATCCTATTTAGTAAATTAATAGAAGATAAAACATAACTTTTATTATATCAGAGTACTAAATAACAATGTACAGTACATCAAATGGGTATCACATTAGACTGCTAGGTGCAGAATCTATAAATATACACAAAGGTGCAAGTGCAATACAAAAATAAGATTAAAAATACACCCCAGGAGGGGGGGGGGGGTGTAAGTCTGTCTAGTCTGCTGGTATTAAATGGCCAGCACAACAATGCTTATAGTCGTTGAAATGCCAAAAAGAGAGAGGTGGCGACCTTTAAAGGCTGAAATAATTGTAAACGGAAGGTACTATGGAGAAAATGTAACACAGCAGAGTGTAACACAATGGTGATTTGCTACAGTATAGTGCTTGTGATTCACTGAGTGAATAACCTGTTTAAGCTGAAATACTAGTACATTCCCCCCGCTTATTTTTTGTAAAGCATGTGACAACGTATAATTGATTGTACAATTATTGGAAGATTGTATCTTCACTTGAGAAAGACCACTTAGCTGGTTGAAACGTTGTGTATATGAGATAATAAATGTATTTTTTGAGCAAATCCGTAGTGCCCTGGAACTTTCTATTTTTTGCTTATCTTGGAGTTTTTCATTTACCGGGGACTCCCCTGGACCAGCAGCACCGGTAACAGCAAGTATCTGTATTTATTTCATGGTGTGCAGCATTATACTTGTATATATTACAATGTATAATTCGACACCCATTGCAGAGGCCGGCAATCGTTAGCTGCTCCTGTTAGAAATCTGTCAAAATCCTGCTTGCGTGGCTAACGAAATGGCCGCCTTTCAGTTTCCATCAAACCCTTCAGTCAGTGGGGTAACTCAGCAGCTACAATGTATCCTGATATTACTACGGTCAAATGCACTTTGCAGCTCAAACGGCTGGGAGCATTGGCAGCGCATTATCACAAACAGGAAAGACGTTGCAAAGATCTGCTGGGGGAGGTGGGGACAAAAACCTGCGATAGAAATCACAGGACGCTCAGTATATTAAAACTCATTAAAAAATGGCATTGAGTGGAATAAAAAAACGTAAAAAAATAATAATATCTAATATTACATAACCGATTTATTTAAAATAACACAAAGGATATGGCTTGGATTACTCCTTTGGGGCGGGGGCTTATGTATTTTCAAGGGGGGGGGGGAAGGTGTAGGAATTCTCCATTTGGGGTTACCATCTAGTCAAGTGTAACAATTATCATCCCCTAACAACAATAGTACTCTTCAGACATAACCACAATTGCGGCTTTTCGACACGTGTCTGATGCTTTGATCCCGATTTTCTCCATTTCAATTTAACTTCTTCGTTGCCTTTAGTTCTGACCCAGTTGGGTTGTTACCGTACACATTGTTTTAGCAGTTTAACAAAAAAACAAAAAAACCAGTGCTATCAAAAATGATCAGTTGCGTCGCCTGATTGTATTTTGGGGGAAGGGGGGGGGGGGGGGATCAATTTACTTTTAGATCGAAATTGTTGGGATTTAGGATTCTTTTAGGACGCGCCCAACAAACCTATTATGTTCTGATAACAATTCGCACAGGTCTCTTAAAGAGGTTATCCAAGTTAGGCGTTTACAAATAAATAAATAATAATAATATGATTGAAGCAGGGGATCTCCAGGGGCGAACCCCGTTAATTTAAGCTTCGGGGATCCCCGACTTCCAGAGATACTTACCTCCGTAGATGGGTGCAGGTAGCAGCTCCGGCCGGGCTTGGCTGGGGCTCTCGTAATGGCGGCTTCAAAGCTTCCACTTCACGGGGGGGCCAATAGGAAGCTGTGATGTCACCCCTTGCAGCTTCCTATTGGACCCGTGTGACCAGGTCCTTTAAATAGCGCCACGATACCGGGCACCCTCTTGGGAGGTAGGTATCTCGGGAAGCAAGGGGGTCCCGGGAGCTGAAATAAATGCGAGTTCAGCTCCAAAGACCCCCAGTTTTAACCCTATGTTAAAAAAAAAAACAAATAACAATAACAACAACAAAGCTACATAGCTTGCACTGTTCATTTAAATAAATTAATTCTATTCCTTCCTTTTCATATGAATAAACCTATTGTTCCTCATCCCAAATAGTAGACGCTGGATAAACATTTGCCTTACAACTTGGTGGAGGGGGCAGGGTTTTTTGCAGACCGAGTATTTTCAAATATAATGAGGGGTATATTGATGATGAGTATCTCTTTACACGCCCACTCCCCTGATAATGAACAAGTTGAACTGTAGAATGGTGCTGAGTAGGTCTCACGGTTAGACGGGCATTAAGGGTCTTTGGCACGAAGAGTGTTAAAAGGCATTAGGAATTGGCTGATTTATTCATTCATTTAACAAATGAAAGGGGGTTCATTTTCAGGGATCACACACGCGCACATACACACACACACACACACACACACACACACACTATCAAAAGGAGTCACTTTCCCTGAAGAGCTTACAGTCTATGTTAGATCTGTGTTAGGTCCCTTCACTCCAGAGTTTACCATCGAATATTTGATGTGAGATGAAGCAACTTCACAAGGAAACTGGGATTCGTCCACTTCGAAAAGGCACCGATGTTACAAACGGACAAGAACCCCCCGCCACCCTCCTACCCGGGGCAGCTATCCCTGGCCTTCAGGAAATCAGGCCAGATCTTCAGCAGCTCATCCGGCCTGTAGTGATGCACGGTGATCAGTTGCGCGAACTGGCACCTGTCGTACTCCACCCTGTCTATTCTGAACCAGTGTCCACCCGGTCTGGAGATCTTAACCCCTATCCTTTCCAAACACATCCCTACGAAGACGTCCTCCATCGGGAAGATGGTCAACAGAAGCCCCTGGTTGTATATCCTTCCCGTCAGCTCCCCTGAGAAGACGTAGCCTGTGCCGGAGCAGTAGGTTGGGTAACTGTTTTTGGAGTAGACTTCTGGCGCCACGTACCACTTGTTTGCCTTATCCCTGAAGGGGGAGCTGCCTGCGAACACCACGCCGGTAAAAAATCTAACCTTGGCCGCGCTCTCTGGGTGCAAAATCTGGCGCACCAGGAACCACGGGTTCAAAAACATGTCGCTATCAACCTTCATGACGTAGCTGGCATTCGGGCACCGGCGGCTGGCCCACTCCATGCCCATCAGAGTCTTGAGCGTGAGGTTGTGGTACGTGTCCAGAAAATCTTGCTGGATAATATCCCGGTGGGTGGAGCTCTCCTGTGTCACCTCCTCCTGGGTGGCATTAGAATGTGGCTTCCCCAAGAGGAAAAGTCTGGTGATGATGACCCCCTCAACCAAGCTCTCGTTGGCCCACGTCTTCCTTAGGGCATCTCTGACGGAGGCATCTTGTGGCGACGTAGGGATGAGCAGCAACAAGAACGGGGGCCGTCCTGCACATTTGTCGGCCTCCTCTATGAGGTAGGGGTACATTGGTAATGCAGACTCGAGCTCCATCAGCTCAGTGGGTGTTGCTGAGCTTGTGACCTCCGTGTAGGTCGTCTTCCAATTACTCATGTACCCAACAGAGAATATCACAAGCCAGGAAATGACAAATATGAAGATCTTTAAAGTCTTATGTAGGGTTGGGCATGGATGGGAAGTGCCTGTCTTGTTCATTCCCAGGTGCCCCTGCCAGGAGAACAATAAGCAGCAGTATTATTAACTATATCTGAATGTTTACTTTATATTAATATTCACTATACTGTATATGTAATAACATGCACTATATATACACTGTATATGTAATAACATGCAATATAGAAACATGCAATATAATAACATGCCATATGAAAACCAGCAGAGCCATGAAATACCCAAATGCAATAACATGCAAGTAATCTTGTTTTAATCATTTCCATTTTGCATAAAACTTGGTGTGTTTAATGTCTGCTAAGTTGAATAGTATGGGATCATGAGTTAGGAATCAAAGGTTAGTTAAATAGTTAGTAAGTCAATACAAAAGAGATCGGTCTTAAGAGATTACGAACACACGATGGACTAAGAACATTGGGCTGACAGTGAGAAGAACAGGTTATATTGCTAGGTAAACGGAAGTGTATAAATGTTGTATTGGGATGTATAGAATTCAGAATCATTTAACAACCAGGCTGAGAACAACCAGGCTGAGAACAACCAAGGTAAGAACAGCCAGGCCGAGAACAGCCAGGCCGAGAACAGCCAAGCCGAGAACAGCCAAGCCGAGAACAGCCAAGCCGAGAACAAACAGGCTGAGAACAAACAGGCTGAGAACAACCAAGCTGAGAACAACCAGACTGAGAACAACCAGGCTGAGAACAACCAGGCTGAGAACAACCAGGCCAAGAACAACCAGGCCAAGAACAACCAAATAAACTTTCTCCGCGCCCTGATGGCAGGGGTGGAGCTCCTGCTCTCCTCTCTCTGCCATTACCGAACCCTTCCTATTCCCCCCTCTCTTGCTTTTCCCTCCTTTGAGGCTCACACTGTCCAGATCTTCTCTCCTCTCCCTGTTCATGTGGCGGTCATCTATCGCCCACCTACCTCTACTCATCCCCCTTCTGCCTTTCTCTCTCACTTTGAATCCTGGCTCTCTTTCTTTCTCTCCTCAGACTCCCCTGTTCTTCTCCTTGGGGACTTCAATTGCCACATTGATGACCCCTCTCTCTCTTGGGCTTCCCGCTTTCTTTCTCTTACCTCTTCTTTTGGCCTTCAACAGTGGACTGCAGCCAGCACCCACAAGGATGGCCACTACTTAGACCTGGTTTTCACTAAAAATTTCTCTCTCTCTGATTTCTCCATTTCCCCTTTTCCTCTCTCTGACCATCATCTCATCTCATTCTCTTTATCTCGCTTCTCCCCTTCTCCACCTCCCCCCCGGTTCTGCAGAAACCTGCGCTCTATTCACTTACCTGACTTTGAGTCCACTTTACGCTCCTCCCTCTCCTCTCTCAGCTCTGCTACAGACCCTGACACCTTGGTCAGGAACTACAACTCTGCCTTATCCTCCTCTCTTGATCTACATGCCCCGCTTTCTCTCTGCCGCCCTCGCCCTTCTAACCCTAGACCCTGGCTAAATTCCCACACGCGCATGCTGCGTTCCTCCACTCGTTCCTCTGAACGCCTCTGGAGGAAGTCTCACACTCTCGCAGACTTCCTTCACTACAAATTTATGCTATCCTGTTTCAACTCTGCCCTCTCGCAAGCTAAACAAGCCTACTTTTCTGCACTAATCAACATGCACAAGTCTAACCCACGCCGACTGTTCTCTGTCTTTGATACTCTACTCAAACCACCCTCAGCTGCCTCTCCTTCCTCCATCTCCGCTCAGGACTTTGCTGACTATTTTAAGGAAAAGGTGGAATCCATACGGCAGAACATCCCCTCTGTTTCTTCCCCCCATCCTACACCTCTTCCTAACTCTCCTCCTGCCTTCCTTGACTCTTTTTCCACTGTCTCAGAGGAGGATGTGTTGCTGTTGATCGCCTCTTCTCCCTCTACCACTTGCCCTCTTGACCCCATTCCCTCCCATCTCCTAAAACCTCTAGCTCCTACTATAATCCCTACGCTTACACACATTTTTAACTCCTCCCTCTGCTCTGGAACCTTTCCATCCTCCTTCAAACATGCAACAGTCATACCATTACTCAAAAACAGCAAGCTTGACCCTACCTGTCTTTCTAACTATCGACCTGTCTCCCTCCTGCCTTTTGCCTCTAAACTCCTTGAACGTCTTGTATTCTCTCGCTTGCTCCATTTTCTCAACACCTATTCTCTCCTAGACCCTCTACAATCTGGCTACCGCACTGCTCACTCCACCGAAACAGCCCTCACTAAAATAACTGACGACCTCCATGCTGCCAAAGACAGAGGTCATTACACTCTGCTCATATTACTCGACCTCTTTGCAGCATTTGACACAGTGGACCACCCTCTTCTCCTCCACATTCTCCATACTCTAGGTATTCGGAACAAAGCTCTATCCTGGATCTCATCCTACCTCTCCCATCGTACTTTTAGTGTCTCTTCTGCTAACACCTCCTCCTCCTCCTCTATTGATCTCTCTGTGGGGGTACCCCAGGGCTCTGTCCTGGGACCTCTTCTCTTTTCTCTGTACACACTCTCTCTAGGTGACCTAATAACATCTTTTGGGTTTAATTATCACCTCTATGCCGACGACACACAAATATACTTTTCAACACCTGACCTTACACCTGCTATACAAACCAAATTTTCTGAATGTCTCTCTGCTATATCATCCTGGATGGCCCTCCGACGCCTTAAACTCAACATGGCTAAAACAGAGCTCCTCATACTTCCTCCCAAACCTGGCCCTACTGCCTCCTTCCACATTACTGCTGGAAATACAATCATTCACCCAGTAGCCGAAGCACGCTGCCTAGGGGTCACACTCGACTCCTCTCTCACATTCGCCCCTCACATTCAAAACATTTCTAAAACTTGTCGCTTTTTCCTCCGCAATATAACTAAGATACGCCCTTTCCTCTGTTGTTCGACTGCTAAAACTCTGACTCAGGCCCTCGTTCTCTCCCGTCTTGATTACTGTAACCTCCTGCTGTCTGGCCTTCCTGCCTCTCACCTGTCTCCCCTACAATCTATCCTAAATGCTGCTGCCAGAATCACTCTACTCTTTCCTAGATCTGTCTCAGCATCTCCCCTCATGAAATCCCTCTCCTGGCTTCCGATCAAATCCCGCATCTCACACTCCATTCTTCTCTTCAATTTTAAAGCTTTACATTCTTCTGCCCCTCCTTACATCTCATCCCTAATTTCTCGGTATGCACCATCCAGACTCTTGCGTTCTTCTCAAGGATGTCTTCTTTCTACCCCCTTTGTATCTAAAGCCCTCTCCCGCCTTAAACCTTTTTCACTGACTGCCCCACACCTCTGGAATGCCCTTCCCCTCAGTACCTGACTAGCACCTTCTCTATCCACCTTTAAGACCCACCTTAAGACACACTTGCTTAATGAAGCATATGAATAGCACTGTGGATATTCTGAACACGATACATAAAGCTTGGCCCGCTGCAGACGCACTTACCAGAACTCCCTCCTACTGTCTCTGTACGTTCTCCCTACCTACCAATTAGACTGTAAGCTCCTCGGGGCAGGGACTCCTCTTCCTTAATGTTACTTTTATGTCTGAAACATTTATTCCCATGATCTGTTATTTATATTATCTGTTATTTATATGATTGTCTCGTGTATTAATACTGTGAAGCGCTATGTACATTAATGGCGCTATATAAATAAAGACATACAATACAATACAATACAACCAAATAAACTTTAGGGGAATGGGACCTTCACAGCAGCACCCCTGATTGTGGAGTATATCAGGGGAGGGGTGCTGCCTGAGGATTAAGGTAGTTTAAACAATAGGAGGAATCTGAGAGGAAATGCAAATCCTCTTGATTGGGGCACACCCTACTTAATTGACTAACCACTTAAAGCTGCAGTTCAGTCTTTTTTTTATTTTTTTATTTATTTTTTTACTTCAATAGTTTCATGTGTGCAATCTCTAATTACCTAAAGAACTGTATAGCTGCAGGTCAATTCGTTCTCCATGTATTGATAGGTGAAATTTGGTGACATAATTAGTGCAGGGATCTGTTTTTCTTCTGCTTCTGTCTCTCAGTGGAAGCTCATGAATATTCATGAGCACTCCTGCACTGACATGTGCTAGAGGGAGGGCAGGGCTGACAAAGGGGTGTGCCAGGGCTTGTGACAGGACATGAAGGGGCAGTGCCTTAGCAAATGGCTGTTAAAATAGAATACAAGAAAATTGGTCTTTCAAAGTTGTTTTTTTAAAAACAGAAAATGCTAAAAGTATTTTTTATTACTACAGAACTGATTTATAAAAAAAAAACCACATGCAGGTTATTGACTGAACTGCAGCTTTAATTGAGATTGTGTACGTTGTTTGGTGGTGAGTAAAATTTACCTTCTATTAAGTCAATTAAAATGATTTGGCTTCTTTAGAACAAACACACCCTAATGTGCAAATTAGGTGACAAATTGCAGTTGTTACTGCATCTTTTATAACCAATTGCTTGGTGTGGGGGATACAGGTGTTGTCTTTATCGCCTGTGATTTCTCAGGCAAGCTAATGAGATTATCCCATTTCTTATCTAATGCACGGTCTGCTCGGGCCCCTTATCTCTGTATATCCTTTCTGCGACCTCTCCCACTGACATTAGCTATATGTCAGGTGCCTTTTATTATCAATATTGGGTCACTTACTAAATGAACAAAGGTTTTTTTATATTTATATATATTTTATGTATATTTATATTTTTATTACTTTTGATACATATAAGTGTATATTTTAATCAATCTTAATATGTTACTAATTCACTCTTATATTCTTCTCCCCTCTCTCTCCCTCGTTTTTGCTCTGTGAGTACATAAGAACCAATTAGTTATGGCTCCCTATAAACACCTAGAATATTATCATGATTAGATCCTGAATTTTATTTACTTAGATATTTTATTTACTTAGATGTTGTTTTAAATGCCTATTTGTATTAACACTGCGCCGTTTTTTGAACACTGAGTTATGTACCTATTTATTGGAGAAGCAGTGTATCTTTTAAATTTTCAATTATATAATTGTTATATTAAATTGGTTAATTGCTTATTTGTTCAATTGTTTAGTATATATAAACCCACAACTCATTTGAGAATTATTCATTGCTCCTGAGGAAGTTGTCTAGTACGACGAAACGCGTAGAGCCACTTTCATTGCTGCAGCTGCTCTTTCTACTGAAGGCTTCAGAGTTGCTGAGTTCCCCCACCGTTTGCCTCCAAGACCGGATGCCGTCACCCCAACAGCGGATGTGACGTCAGACGCCATCTCCCACCCGGTCTGTTGTGAGTCTAAGGAGAAGATCCCCGGTGAGCTGCTCCACACTGAACCAGCACTCCATTTGCCTCAAGTAAAGCCTTATGTGAACTATGATTATGTACACAATGTGAGTACAATTCCTAAAATTTGTTGTTTGTTTATATAAATTTTATGCACGATCGACACTATGGTCTGCCTTTCTTTTGCATGTCTCTGATCCACTCACATCTACTGACGTCTGAGCTGAGGTGCTGATTTCTTATGCTGTAAACATGGGCTGTTGTTCCTGAAGATCCTGACACCTTTCTACCTGCTGTGTAGATCAATGCTTTTTACCTTTTGACCTGCTGTAAGTAGGCATTGCTATAGAGCCAAGACATACATGTTTTATCCAGATTGAAAAGAACTTATTACACTATTGTATGCATTTATTTTTTATTTTTCATGGTGTATCCCTGCTATCTTCGCTCCCTTCCCATCCCGGTCAGGCAAGCTAATAACATACACGTAATAATACACAGCCGGGTGCTCGCTTATCCGACGGAATGCGTCCCGCAAACCGCCGGCAGATAACGGACCGTGGGATTGCGGGTCCCATGTTAATCAGCGGGGGGGGCCGTCAGATAAGCAGGTCCGGCATCGGATAAGGCGTCCGGCAGGACTGCATTATGCGGCGCCGGCTAAGGCGTCCGTCGGAAAAAACGGGGGCGTCGGTAAGCGAGGACTCACTGTAGTGTTGTTATTAGTCAACAAGGTGTACCTACAGCTGATGGATACATACACGGGGGACCCTGTAGTGCACTACTGCAGGGGCGAGCAAACGTTTTTTTCCCGACGCCCCCCTGCCGGCCGTTCCTTTCTCTCCGTGCCCCCCCCCCCCCTCTTACCTCAGCATCATGATATCACGTTGCCATGGCTATGTGACATCAGATGACCTCGCAGCATCATTTGACGCCGCGTCGCCATGGCCGACGCGTCTAAGAAGCCGCCAGGAGCCAAGGTAAGTGAGGTTTACAGAGGCCTTCGCCGCCTCCCCGGCACTTAATTTAAAGGGTCTCTGTAAACCCCGCGCCCACCCCGCAGTCAGTCTCCGGCCCCCCAGTTTGAGCACCGCCGTACTACTGTATGTTAAAAAAAAATCTGCAACAGCACCGGAAATGTGAATGAAAAAATACGCCTGGAGGGCCTGAAAAATCTGTGTGTAATCACAGTCTGCAAGCGATTCCTGGGTGCCTAGAGTGAGTGACTATCTGACGGGCTTGGTTTGGGCTGAATGTTTCTTCAGCCTGCAGCAAATAAGCGTATACATGGACATGTTTCCAGAGAGGTGTAGACTACAATGATTACAAGGGAGTGCAGGTGCTCTATACCTCCTCTAAGCCTGTCTGGTATTTGTGTCTAAAAATGTGGGTTCATTCCTATTTCCCATGCTGGACACTGACAAGGTGCCTGGCAAGGCAGGTGAGCTGAATGAGTTAGTGTAGTCGTCGTACGGTACAAGGAAGCTGCTGGGTGTCCAGGGTCAGAGAGTATGAGTAGGTACTTTAAGATTCAATCAGTGTGTTTGTTGCCCCTATTCATGTAACTGGTCTGATTGGCCGAGGAATATGGTTTCTACATACACAGCTCAACCCGGTTATAGCGCGGATCCGTTACAACGCGGAGCGCTTATAGCGCGATGTGAGCGTGGCTCCCAGTTTTCGGATTTATGAATACTTTACAACACGATTATTGGTGTCTTCAATACTTTATTGTACAATGCATACAATTGTACGTTATTTCTAAAGTGTTCTGCTTATAGCGCGATGTGATTCTTTGGACCCCAAGCACAGCGTTATAAGGGGGTTGAGCTGTAGCTGGTAATAGCCGCCTCATAGGAGCCTGCCTGGTGTGTCTACAATCAAAGGGTTAATTTAGTCGTACCCAAGCCTGACACTGACAAGGACTCTGCAAGCTGAAGTTAGCAGGTGGCCCCTGATATCATTTGGTGTGTTCCTGGAACGACACCGCTACATCAGGGGATCCCAGTGAGGGCAGTATAAGTTCTCTTTCAGAGCTAACAGCTGGGAAGCCCTCTGGCGCACACACCGAGGCCGAAGTGGCTGCTGCTGTGTTGTGAAACTCGACACGCGTTTCGCCACCTAGTGGCTTTCTTCTGGAGATATATTACCATGCAGAGGAATGTAACACGCAGAGTAATATAATAACACGCTGAGAGATATATTACCATGCAGAGGAAGGTAATACATAGAAAAACATAGTCTTTCAATAAAAACTGAACAAGAAAAGCAAGCAAAAAATTCTGCAAGAAACAAAGATTACTAAAGAAGAAAAAAATAACAAGGAACTAAAAAGTCCCTGAAACTCCAAGAGAAACCTAGAGAAAATGTAAGAATCTAACTATATTACTGCACCTACAATATCAACAACACAGGAAAACACACAAAATAATACAGATAGAACTATAGAGATTTTGCACAAGAACAACAACGGAAAACGTATCTTTAAAAAAATCAAAAAGACAGCAAGACCCTAAGCAAACAGACACTGCTGATAACCCCCATCCCTGGGGGGCTCTGAAATCAGGTACCCTGAGGAAGTAAAGAGTCTGTCGGCCAAGAGACGATTCAAGCATAACATAGCAAGAGAAAATCCATGTTTGCTGACTTTGCATATACAGAGGGGAAAAAGGTCAAAACAAACGTACTTTTCGTTGCCGAATCCCCTGCAGCCTGGCACACTACAATATGCAAATACTACACACACGTCATAAAGAGAGGAATTAGTCATGGAAGACAACTAAGAATCCATGATGTGGATTCAGACAGCACTTTTCTGAGGCTTGTAATATAGTGTGTGCGCCTGTGCGAACGCGCGTGCACGTGATGCACACTTTCTGGGGGTATACAGTCCGTGCTGCCGGGAGCGACAGGCCGGGAAGGTACTGTGTGTGTGTGTGTGTGTGTGTGTGTGTGTGTGTGTGTGTGTGTATGTATGTGTGTGTGTGTGTGTGTGTATAGATTGTGTGAGTGAATAATTTATTAAATAAGATTTTTAAAAGAAAAAAAAAAACATGTTGAATAAATAAAAATTATTTTTATTGTGCACTTATTGACACATACACACGCACATGCATACACACGCACATGCATACACACGCACATGCATACACACGCACATGCATACACACGCACATGCATACACACGCACATGCATACACACGCACATGCATACACACGCACATGCATACACACGCACATGCATACACACACATACTGTCGCGGCCGAGTTTATTCTTACCTTTGCCCGGTCTCGGCCGCGACAGAAACCGGGCGCGCGCCGAGATGTCCTGGGCGCGCGCCGGAGCCTCGGAGGATCGGTCCTCCGATCAGGGCTTCCCCCTCCCCTCTTTGGGTCCGCCGGGTCCCCCGGAGCCCCCCACCGCAATCCCCCACATCGCGTGACCCCGCATCGATGACGCGCGGCACGCCGAGGGAAATAAATGAGCAAGCCGGGACACCTCCCGGCTTGCGGCTCCAGCCAGGTAAGGATAAAGTGTGTCGCCAGTGTACGTACACACATACATACATTACAGCGCCGGTAGCGACGCGAAATCATTATTTTCAATGACTTCTCCCTCGTCGGCCGGCTCCACGCTCACTGCCGTGCGCGCGCTCGGCCCTAGTATAGAACGGCTGACTAACCTCAGCCAACCTATAAGTGCCGCGCGTGCGCACACGGCGGAGCGCGCGCGGCCACTATATAACAGCCCTAACTGTAAATGTTTTTCACAATGGCACCATCATGGCCCAAGGCCGTGAGAGCAGTCTGCGGGAATTTGAGAGCATCTTCCATGTACTTAAAGTCCAGGTCAGAATTGAGGAAAAGAAGCTTCCCTCAAAGAAGAAAAACAGTGCAACACACATCAATGTGAGGATTCTGGAGTCACGCCGCGCACGGCGTGCTCCTCACTTACCTGCAGCTCCGTCTGGGTCTCCCGCGGCGCACATGGACTCCGGAGGCAAGCCGCCGACAGCTGTTCCTCCTATGCGCGCGCGCGCACGTCTTCCTCTCTCTTCTGCTCTCGGAGCAGGGCGTGGGTCCGCGCACGCAGCCGATGGCACTGATGCACGGAGGCGCGGCCACACGGAGGCGCTCCCGCCTCTTAAAGGCACAACACCTCTTTTGATGGCCATCACCAAATACAGTCAGGCTGCTGGGCTTTATGGCTCCTCCCCTGGGACTCCTTCTGGACCTATACCTGCTGTAACCTGGCCTTTCCACACACCTCCACCTTGCTGCGCTGCTATTGGATCCTCTCTCTTATATATACCTTGCAGAGTCACTGACTCGTTGGCTGAGCATAGAACCAGTTGTTCTCACCTCTCTCTGCCTCCTTATTCTAATTCGCAGACTTCCTCGTGAACTGAACCGGCTTCCGCTACGTCTTCCTGTACCTCTGGCATCCCGAACTCGGCATACGGCTACACGACTCTCCGCACCTCTGGCATCCCGATCCTGGCTTACGGTAAACGACAACGTCCCTCTCTCTAACCCCGGACTTGGCTAACGGCCTCTCTACCTACCGTACCTCTCCTACCCCGATCCGGAATCCCAGACCACTCTTCAATCAAGACGTGCCCTCGTGGCTGTGGGTGGTGTTATTTCCTATCCCACCTCAGCACCGCGGTCCCGTCTCGTTTGTGGTGAGCACATCCTTACATTATGCTCAGCCCCACAAACATGGACCCCGCTGAGGTGGAGCGCACTTTAAACGCCCATACTGCTCTGTTCTCCAGACTAGAGACTTATTTAGACCAAGCAGATAAACGGACGGATACGTTGCAGCAAAGCGTCCATGCCCTTACTCTTCAGGTTCGAGCCCTCACTCAGCAACCTTCACCCGTGGCAGCTCCTGTACCGGCTACTCCTGCTCCGACACCTCCGTCTGCCCCGGAACCACGAATTCCACCTCCCAGACACTATGCGGGGGATCCCCAAGGATGCCGGGGTTTCATTAACCAATGTCTCGTCCAATTTCGTCTCTCTCCCTCTCGCTTTGTGTCTTCTGTCTCCAGGGTTGGCTACATCTACTCCCTTCTCACCGACCAGGCACTGGCGTGGGCCTTCCCCATTTGGGAACAGGGTGCTATCACACAGGACATCGATCTCTTCGTCGAGGAATTCCGAAGAGTCTTCGATACTCCCGCACGGAGGTTAACGGCAGCTTCTGCTCTTCACCACATAACCCAGGGAGATCGTTCGGTTGCCGTGTATGCAGTGGAGTTTCGCACTCTTGCTGCTGAGACAGGTTGGAATAATGAGGCCCTATCTTCTGCATTCTGGCAAGGTCTGTCTGAAACCCTAAAGGATGAGCTTGCCGCGCGAGATCGTCCCACTAACCTGGAGGAGTTGATCGCTCTGTCCATTCGTGTGGATCAGCGTCTGCTGGAGCGGAGATACGAGCGTTCTCATTACCGTCAACGGGTTTCGAGAACTCTTGCTCCCTCCTTCGTGGCTCCGTTACCTCCTTCCGGGGACATTCCAGAACCCATGCAGTTGGGAGGCAACAGGCTGTCTCCTGCTGAGAAACAGCGTCGGCGCAAGGCCGGTCTTTGCATGTACTGTGGCAATTCCGGTCACGCTGTACCCCAGTGTCCTCACAAACCGGGAAACGCCAGCTCCCAATGAGATCCCGGAGAGTTTCGTTGGGAATATTGACACTTTCTCCCATTGTCCAGAGCATCCTTCCCACCAGGATAATCTTGCCCATTACACTTTCTGGAGAGGGGTTTCACACTCAGGCACGAGCGTTCATTGACTCCGGTTCTGCAGGTAATTTCATTGATGAGACTTTTGCTAGACTGAACAATATCCCTTTGATCAACAGGAGGACGCCGGTAGGACTGGAGGCCATTGACGGTCGACCGCTTAAACCAGCATTTATCACGCTACAGACGGTGCCTCTTCTACTGCAGTTCGTCAACGTCCATACGGAGATCATTACCCTCGATGTAATCCACACTCCTTCTGCTGAGCTGATTTTGGGTCTTCCTTGGCTTCAACTTCATAATCCTCGCATCGACTGGACGGATCAGGAACCCATCCAGTGGGCTCCTTCTTGTGCCAAGACATGTACCCAGATTTTCCAGAGGATTGGTGGATTGTCTACCCTATCTGAGAAGATTAACTCCTTACCCTCTGTGTACTGGGAATTCCGTGATGTATTCGACAAGGCACGTTCCGAGGTTCTACCTCCGCACCGTTCTTTTGATTGTCCTATTGACCTACTTCCGGGCGCACCTCTTCCCAGGGCAAGATCCTATCCTCTCTCTCTCCCAGAGACAAGGGCCATGAACACTTACATTGCTGAGAACTTAGAGAGGGGTTTCATCAGGAAATCGTCTTCCCCGGTCGGAGCAGGCTTCTTCTTTGTCAAGAAAAAGGACGGTTCTCTCCGTCCATGCATAGACTACCGGGGTTTGAATAATATCACTCGTAAAAATCGCTACCCTCTGCCTTTGATTCCGGAACTCTTCGACCGTCTCCAGGGAGCAACTATCTTTTCTAAGCTGGATCTAAGAGGTGCCTACAATTTAGTAAGGATACGAGAGGGGGACGAGTGGAAGACTGCTTTTAACACCCATGACGGCCACTACGAATATCTGGTTATGCCGTTCGGTTTGTGCAACGCACCAGCAGTTTTCCAGGATTTTGTCAACGAGATTTTTCGGGACATTCTGAACTCATTTCTTATTGTTTACTTGGATGACATCCTCATTTTTTCTAAATCCACTCAAGAACACATCAAACATGTTCAACAAGTACTGTTACGTCTTCGGGAGAACCATCTTTTTGCGAAGCTGGAGAAATGTCAGTTCCACCTCAAATCAGTGGCATTTTTGGGTTACGTCATCTCGGACTCCGGTTTCAATATGGATCCAGAAAAACTTAAGGCTATTCTGGACTGGCCTCGTCCGACTACTCTTAGAGCCGTGCAACGCTTTTTAGGTTTTGCAAACTATTATCGACGTTTCATCCGCAATTTTTCGTCCACCGTATCTCCCATAACTGCCCTCACCAAGAAGGGTGCAGATCCTTCATCTTGGTCGGAGACCGCCATTAGGGCGTTTGATCTGCTAAAAAGGGCTTTTGTGTCTGCTCCCATCCTCACCCACCCAGATCCTAAACTCCCATTTACCTTGGAGGTGGATGCATCGGACATTGGGGCTGGGGCTGTTCTGTCCCAGAGAACATCTCCCTTAGCCAGACTGCACCCATGTGCGTTTTTCTCGAAGAGATTTTCGTCCGCTGAACGGAATTACGATGTCGGGAATAGAGAGCTTTTGGCGATCAAGTTGGCTTTAGAGGAGTGGAGACATTTCTTAGAGGGTACGGAGACACCCATTACCATTCTGACGGATCATAAGAATCTCCTCTACCTAGAAGGGGCACGGCGTTTGAACGCTCGACAAGCCCGCTGGGCTTTGTTTTTTTCACGATTTAATTTTCTCATCTCCTTCATTCCTGGCTCCAAGAATCTAAAGGCGGACGCCCTATCGCGACAGTTCCTGGCGGAGGACAGGTCTGAAGAGCAACTTGAGTCTATTATTCCTTCTAGTTGTATCCTGTCCGCTAATTCGTTTGATATCATGGGCAAGATTCAATCCGAACAGTCACGGACTCCTGAGGGACTCAAGGTTCCGGAGGGAAGACTCTACACGGCACCTCAACACCGCAAGAAGGTTCTCGAGTGGTGTCATTCCTCTAAATCAGCAGGACACCCAGGGATACGGAAGACCAACGACCTGGTTCAACGTACCTTCTGGTGGCCAGAGAGGGCTAAAGATGTGGAGGAGTTTGTAAAAGCGTGTAGTATTTGCGCTCGCAACAAGGTACCCCGGGTCAGACCTGCTGGGCTTCTGCTACCTTTACCCATTCCAGACCGTCCCTGGAACCATATTTCTATGGACTTTATTGTAGAGCTTCCAGAATCCAAAGGAAAAAATACGATTCTGGTGGTCATCGATCGTTTTTCCAAACAGTCGCACCTTGTTCCTTTGAGGGGTCTACCGAATTCCTCCAGGCTGGCAGATGTCTTCATTCAGGAGATTTTTCGTCTTCACGGAGTACCTTCTACCATTGTCTCGGATCGTGGGTCTCAATTCGTGTCGAGGTTTTGGCGTGCCTTTTCCCAGAAGTTGGGGATTTCGCTTCAGTTCTCTTCTGGGTACCATCCACAGACCAATGGGCAGACGGAGAGGGCCAACCAAAACCTGGAACAATACCTTCGATGTTTTATAACTGATACACAGGAGGACTGGGTGGATCTGCTTCCATGGGCCGAGTTTGCTCTGAACTCTCTTCGCAATGATTCTACCCAAGAATCTCCATTTTTTATAAATTTTGGATTTCATCCGTCTCGGTCACCTTTCTCTTCTCTCTCCTCAGGGGTGCCAGCAGTGGACAAGCACGTCGCTCGCCTGAAGGTCTTATGGTCCAAGATTCAGGAGAACTTAAGGGTGGCTACAGGGAGACAGAAACTCCAGGCTGATCGACTTCGACGCCAAGTGCCGGAGTTCGCCCCAGGAGACAGGGTATGGCTCTCGTCCAGGAATATCCGTTTGAAGGTTCCTACCATGAAGCTCGCTCCCAAGTTCCTCGGTCCCTTTACCATAGTTAGGAGGATTAATCCTGTGGCTTACGAGCTACGTCTTCCACCTTCTATGAAGATACCTTCGGTCTTCCATGTGTCCTTACTTAAACCAGTGTTTCGGAGTCCTCGCTTTTCCAAAAATACTTCTTCTCCACGTCCGATTATGATTCAAGGTCAACAGGAATACGAGGTGCAGTTTGTCCTGGATTCTAGAATTTCCAGAGGAGGAGTACAATACTTGGTTCACTGGAAGGGGTTCGGACCAGAGGAACGTTCATGGATTCCTCACCGGGATCTTCACGCACCTCGTCTTCTACAGGCTTTTCATCACAAGAATCCCTCCAAGCCTTATCATGGTCGCCCGGAGGTCGCCCCTGAAGGGGGGGGTACTGTGAGGATTCTGGAGTCACGCCGCGCACGGCGTGCTCCTCACTTACCTGCAGCTCCGTCTGGGTCTCCCGCGGCGCACATGGACTCCGGAGGCAAGCCGCCGACAGCTGTTCCTCCTATGCGCGCGCGCACGTCTTCCTCTCTCTTCTGCTCTCGGAGCAGGGCGTGGGTCCGCGCACGCAGCCGATGGCACTGATGCACGGAGGCGCGGCCACACGGAGGCGCTCCCGCCTCTTAAAGGCACAACACCTCTTTTGATGGCCATCACCAAATACAGTCAGGCTGCTGGGCTTTATGGCTCCTCCCCTGGGACTCCTTCTGGACCTATACCTGCTGTAACCTGGCCTTTCCACACACCTCCACCTTGCTGCGCTGCTATTGGATCCTCTCTCTTATATATACCTTGCAGAGTCACTGACTCGTTGGCTGAGCATAGAACCAGTTGTTCTCACCTCTCTCTGCCTCCTTATTCTAATTCGCAGACTTCCTCGTGAACTGAACCGGCTTCCGCTACGTCTTCCTGTACCTCTGGCATCCCGAACTCGGCATACGGCTACACGACTCTCCGCACCTCTGGCATCCCGATCCTGGCTTACGGTAAACGACAACGTCCCTCTCTCTAACCCCGGACTTGGCTAACGGCCCCTCTACCTACCGTACCTCTCCTACCCCGATCCGGAATCCCAGACCACTCTTCAATCAAGACGTGCCCTCGTGGCTGTGGGTGGTGTTATTTCCTATCCCACCTCAGCACCGCGGTCCCGTCTCGTTTGTGGTGAGCACATCCTTACAATCAATAATCGAGTCCAAATCAGAAACCCATCCAGCAAAGATGTCACACCAAGCCCCCAGCACATCATATCCACCCACCAGCACTATCACAGACAGCCTGTCCCAGCTGGAGAGGAACTTCACACTATTCAAAGAAGACTTGTTAAGTAAACAATCTCAAGAGGTGAGCACTGACCAGCTAAGGGAAGAATGAGTAAAATCAAAAATCACATCGCGCTATAAGCGGATCGCCTTAGAAATAATGTACAATTGTATGCGTTGTACAATAAAGTATTTAAGATCCCAATAATCATGTTGTAAAGTATTCATAAATACGAAAAGTGGGAGCCACGCTCACATCGCGCTATAAGCGGATCTGCATTGTAACGGATCGCGTTATAACGGGGTTGAGCTGTACATGGTCAATATGGAGGCTCTAAAAACCACTATAATAACCCTGAAGCAGGACACCAAGCAGATCAGAGACGAACTGAGGAAATTGAAGAGAAGCATAAAATGATTGTCTCAACCGATGAGAGAGAAAACCCAGAGACTCCCATTGTAACATCAACACAACAAAAAAAAACATTAACAAAAATATCCCAAGAGAGTGACAACCAGCCCACAATCACTGATAACCAGTAAAGAGAGGAGTCAGTAACACACAGCACAGATCAAACCCCCAGCTCAGACATAGACACAGCAAGAACAAAGACAGACTCATCCCCAAGCACTGGCTCAACAATAAACACTACTGTCCCCCAAAACAACTCACAACAATGCACACGTTGAGAGCAACAGTGAGCACAGCACAACAACTGGAACAGACACCATACAGAGCAACACAGACATAATCGTACTCATTGGCTCAAATGGAAAATACCTGAACAGCGAGCGACTATTCCCAGGCAAACACGTAACCATGATCCACTGCCCCACAACACAGAGAGCCCTGGATTATCTAAACCCACCAAACTTCAGAGACCCTGGATACATCATCATCCACACAGGTACCAATGGCCTCCCGACCCAGCAGAGGAATCTTGCTGAGAACCTGATATGAGTAGCTCAGAGAGCAACACTACAATTTCCCACCACAAAGATAATTATGTCTACTCTACTACCAAGAAGAGATATCCCAACTCATACCATCCAGAACATCAACACAGAGTTGACAAAAAGATGCTCATCTCTCCCCCATGTACAACTGGCTCTGCATGACTCCATCATACCCCAACATCTGTATGACCACGTGCACCTCAACCAGCAAGGCTTGCGCTACTTTGCAAAGACCTTGAAAGATGTCACCTTGGAGAGAACCTGCCAAATACCCCCTGCAGGACAGGACAATGTACCATGGACCCAGACCTCACGAGACACAAGGTACCCACACTGGCACCCACACAGACAGGAGCATTGGAACAGCCACCCAGCACCACAGATCAGCATCCCACCAACAACCCCAAGAACCAGACCAGCTGCCAGCAATGAACTAAATGAAATCTGGGCCCTGCTCAGTACCATCTGCACCAGACTGATGAAAGTATGCAAAATGCTACCAACATCATTACCATAAACAAGCATACATCACATATGCATGGAAAGGAGAAGTATATAAATGCTAAGAATGAATATACCCACATTTATCAACAAAGACTAGTCAATGAAATCTTTAAAAAAAACAAAAACATGCAAATTAGCTTACTGGAAGGTATAAGATACCCAAGATGGGATCTTTTAAAATTAGCAGCTGGAACATTCAGGGCCTGAATGCTTCAGCTTTTGGGTCTAAAACACAAGATCCAGACTTCACAAACAATCTGATGAATGTAGACATTCATACAGTATCTCACAGGAAACATGGATCCAATCGGAGGAGACGTCTCTCATACCCATGGGTTATATGCAGCTCCTGGTACCAGCCCCAAAACACAAAGGTGTGAAACGAGGCCGCCATTCAGGAGGAACCATAATATGGTACAAGGAGGAGCTTAAAAGCCAAATAAACCTAGTAGAAAGAGGATATACCCCCATGTGGCTACAAATAAATGGCTCCATGGTCACCCATCAATATGACACATACCTATGTGCAGCATACATCCCCCCCTCCGACTCCCCATACTACAAGCCGAACATCTTCGAGATCCTGCAGAGAGAGGCAATCCATTTTCAGACCCTGGGTAAAGTGCTGATATGTGGAGACCTCAACGTCAGAACAGGACTACATATCTACAGAGGGAAATATCTACATCTTTGGAAATGCCACTTGCTGTCATAGCTCTGTGACACGCCAAAGAACCAGCTATGACATCATGACAGCACAATAAACGAAAATGGCAAAGAGCTGCTGAAGCTGTGTCGAGGTCAGAGACTGTACATTATCAATGGATGGACAAGGGGAGACTCGTTGGGCAGATACACATACAGCTCTGTGCTGGGCAGCAGCGTAGTGGATTACGCAATCACTGATATAGACCCATAAGCCATCAGTGCTTTCATAGTCACACCAGCATCACCCCTATCAGACCACAATCACACCCTGCTCTTTACTAAGAGACCAGACCAACCAAGAACAAACCAAAAACACCCTCTCCAACCTCCGAAGCCTGAAAGCCACCTACACATGGACATAACAGAGCCTTGCGACATACACAGAAACAATCAACAGCTCAGAAGTCGGAATCCTACTCCAAAGCTTCCAGAACACGAACAACGAGCAGAACAAACACGGAGTAAACCTGGCAGTAAGAAACCTCAACAAAATATTCCATCTAATAGCAAGAAAATCAAACTTGAAAAAATCTAGACCAGCAACAAACGCCAAAATCAAAGAAAAATGGTTTGACAATGAATGCAACACCCTAAGAAAAAGCCTATGAACAATATCAAACCAAAAACACAGAGACCCAAACAATACAGAACTACGTACAAGGTACAGTATCACCAACACCTGAATCTCTACAGGCACACCCGAAGATAGAAAAAACACAACCACATTGCCAAAAAATTAGAAAGAATTGAAGAAGCATTGGATGAAAATACGTTTTGGCAAACCTGGAACCATCCGGATACAAAGCAGAATAACAGACACCTGGCCATTCAGAATGGCAACATCTGGAAAAACTACTTTGAGGACCTTTACCAAGAAATCCCAGAAGAAAAACTTACACAAGAACAAAAACAAATCCTCACCAAACAAACATCACTGGAGAACATTATAAAAGATAACCAGAACCCCCTGGACGTACCAATCACTCTCCAGGAAATAAAAGAAAAAAGAAAACAACTAATAAAAACCAAGAAAGCCACAGATGGCATTCTACCTGAGATGCTGAAGTACAATAACCCATCTATACAAGAAGCTCTACTGAAAATGTTCAACCTGGTCCTTACTACTGGCTACTTCCCTGAACTGTGGAACGAAGGACTGATAACCCCTATCCACAAGAAAGGAGACAAGCTGGACCCATACAATTACAGAGGCAGCTGTGTCAGCAGCACCCTGGGAAAACTGTTCAACAGCATCTTGAACGGCAGAATCCTCACCTTCCTGACAGAGCAGAGTGTACTGAGTAAGAGCCAGACAGGCTTTCTGTTAAACCACCGCACCACGGATCACAGCTACACCCTACACGACCTGATCAATAAGCACGTCCACAACACCAATAAGGGCACAATCTTTGCTTGCTTTGTGAACGTAAAAAGGCCTTCGACTCCATCTGGCATCCAGGTCTATTGTTGAAAATGCTAGAGAGCGGAATATGGGGGAGAACATACGACACCATCAAAAGTATGTACTCCGAGAGAAAATGCTGTGTGAAAGTTGATAACAAAAGGACAGACATCTTCCATCAAGGCCGTGGAGTTAGACAGGGCTGCAGCCTGAGTCCCACACTTTTTAACATATACATCAATGGCTTGCAGCAGTCCTAGGATCCTGCTCAGCACCTGGGTTCCCCTTGGCTGGCCCAGAGATGAAGTCTACTATACGCAGACGATCTGCTCCTGCTGTCACCAACAGAACAAGGCCACCAACAGAAACTGGCAATACTAGAACATTTCAGCCAGGCATGGGTACTCTCTGTGAACCTAGACAAAACCAGAATAATGGTATTCCAGAAAAAAACATCCAACCATATCACAATTCACACTAAATGACAATACAATGGAACAGACAACGAGCTACACACACCTTGGTTTAACAATCAGCTCATCAGGGAAATTCAACTTGGCCATGAATACACTGAAGGAGAAGCCCGCAGAGCATTGTATGCAATAAGCAAACAGCTGTACCACCTCAAACCACCAATAATAGTCTGGATTAAAATATTCAGCAGCATCATCACACCCATCCTTCTGTATGGCAGCGAGGTGTGGGTTTCTGTGACATACCCAGACTCCACAAAATGGGATACCAGCCCAACCGAAATACTGCATCTGGAATTCTGCAAACACCTTCTCCAAGTACACAGGAGTACATCACACAATGCATGCCGGGCTGAGCTGGGCCGCTTTCCTCTACTGCTCACGGTACAGAAGAGAGCACTGACATTCTGGGCTCACCTAAACAGCCATCCACAGTCTTACTGCCACAGAGCAATGAAAAACCAGGACCTCCTCACTGAACCCTGTGCCATCAAACAACTTGTCCTCTCACTCCAAGGACAAAACCCCACACAGATCAACAACCTGCCGAAAAAAGAAATCAACTGAATCGCCAGCGAAATGAAGAAGCAGTATGTGACAAGATAGGAAAATGGTATCCAGCGCTCCAAGAAGCTGGAGACCTACCACAGCCTACAGAGTATACACTCTGGCACCCTACCTACTGAAGGTAAAAGACCCAAAGCAGAGACAGACCCTGGGTCAGTACAGATTGAGTACCCATAGCCTGGATATAGAAACAGGCAGACACAGACAGAACTGGAAGCCCCGGGAGATGAGACTGTGCCAGCGATGTGAGCAGGGCCATCTTAACAACATTAGGGGCCCCCGGGCAAAGCAGTGCACGGGGCCCGGCCTACACTGCCGCTCCCAACATCCCACGCGCTCCCAAGTAGCAGCAGGCACCGGAACTGCTGCACTGCTAGGCTGCGAGCGGTTGTAACGCGTGCCGGGCGGGCGGAGAGCGAGCGGAGCCGGGGTTCCACTTCCGGGAGGGGGAGAGCGAGTGGTGCTGGGGTTCCACTTCCGGGAGGGGGAGAGCGAGCGGAGCCGGGGTGCCGGGGGCGGAGAGCGAGCGGAGCCGGGGTGCCGGGCGGCCGAGAGCGAGCGGAGCCGGGGTGCCGGGCGGCGGAGAGTGAGCGGAGCCGGGGTGCCGGGCAGGGGAGAGCGAGCGGAGCCGGGGTGCCGGGCGGCGGAGAGCGAGCGGAGCCGGGGTGCCGGGCAGGGGAGAGCGAGCGGAGCCGGGGTTCCACTTCCGGGCGAGGGAGAGCGAGCGGATCCGGGGTGCCGGGCGGGTGAAGAGCGAGCGGAGCTGGGGTTCCACTTCCGGGCGGGGGAGAGCGAGTGGAGCCGGGGTGCCGGGCGGGAGAGAGCGAGCAGAGCCGGGGTGCCTGGCGGGGGAGAGCGAGCGGAGCCGTGGTGCCGGACGGGGGAGAGCGAGCGGAGCCGGGGTTCCACTTCCGGGTAGGGGAGAGCGAGCGGAGCCAGGTTGCCGGGCAGGGGAGAGCGAGCGGAGCCGGGGTGCCGGGCGGGGGAGAGAGAGCGGAGCCGGGGTGCCGGGTGGGGGAGAGCGAGCGGAGCCGTGGTGCCGGGCGGGGAGATAGTGAGCCGGGGTGCCGGGCGGGGGAGAGAGAGCGGAGCCGGGGTGCCGGGCGGGGGAGAGCGAGCGGAGCCGTGGTGCCGGGCGGGGAGATAGTGAGCCGGGGTGCCGGGCGGGGGAGAGAGAGCGGAGCCGGGGTGCCGGGTGGGGGAGAGCGAGCGGAGCCGTGGTGCCGGGCGGGGAGATAGTGAGCCGGGGTGCCGGGCGGGGGAGAGAGAGCGGAGCCGGGGTGCCGGGCGGGGGAGAGCGAGCGGAGCCGGGGTGCCGGGCGGGGAGAGAGTGAGCCGGGGTGCCGGACGCCGCGGCGGGGGGAGAGCGAGCCCTCCTAGCTAGACTTAGAATGGGGATTTTTAGCATTGGTGGGCACATGTGGGCCGGCCGCGTGGGTGGGGTGCGTGGGTGGAGCCGGGGGGCCGGCCGCGTGGGCGGGGTGACCAGATTTCCAAAAGTAAAAACCGGGACACAATAAAAATTTATTTTGAAAACAAATTACATCGCGTAAAATTAAATATTATAATGGTATTTTTCCTAGCGTCGCCATTTATACCGTTTTATTGATTTCTCTCTCCCCCCCTCCACATCTTTTCCCTCTCTCCTCACCTCCTCCAATATCTCACACAGACACACTCCCTCCCCCCAGTCTGCGTGTCTCTCTCTCTCTCTCCCACACGGGTAGCTTTAGTCTCAGGAAGGGGTCGTGCCCCCCAAACGTTCCTGTAGCCCCTCCTATTACTATGCAGTAACACTTAGAAAATGTTTGTAGTGCAGAACCAATATATCTCTCCCCCCAGGTCTGTGTCTCTCTCTCTCTCTCCCCCAGGTCTGTGTCTCTCTCTCTCTCTCCCCCAGGTCTGTGTGTGTCTCTCTCTCTCCCCCAGGTCTGTGTGTGTGTCTCTCTCTCCCCCAGGTCTGTGTGTGTGTCTCTCTCTCTCCCCCAGGTCTGTGTGTGTCTCTCTCTCCCCCAGGTCTGTGTGTGTCTCTCTCTCCCCCAGGTCTGTGTGTGTATCTCTCTCCCCCAGGTCTGTGTGTGTGTCTCTCTCTCTCCCCCAGGTCTGTGCGTGTGTCTCTCTCTCTCCCCCAGGTCTGTGTGTGTGTCTCTCTCTCTCCCCCAGGTCTGTGTGTGTCTCTCTCTCCCCCAGGTCTGTGTGTGTCTCTCTCTCTCCCCCAGGTCTGTGTCTGTGTCTCTCTCTCTCTCTCCCCCAGGTCTGTGTGTGTCTCTCTCTCTCCCCCAGGTCTGTGTGTGTGTCTCTCTCTCCCCCAGGTCTGTGTGTGTGTCTCTCTCTCTCCCCCAGGTCTGTGTGTGTCTCTCTCTCTCCCCCAGGTCTGTGTGTGTCTCTCTCTCCCCCAGGTCTGTGTGTGTCTCTCTCTCCCCCAGGTCTGTGTGTGTCTCTCTCTCCCCCAGGTCTGTGTGTGTGTCTCTCTCTCCCCCAGGTCTGTGCGTGTGTCTCTCTCTCTCCCCCAGGTCTGTGTGTGTGTGTCTCTCTCTCTCCCCCAGGTCTGTGTGTGTCTCTCTCTCCCCCAGGTCTGTGTGTGTCTCTCTCTCTCCCCCAGGTCTGTGTGTGTGTCTCTCTCTCTCCCCCAGGTCTGTGTGTGTGTCTCTCTCTCTCCCCCAGGTCTGTGTGTGTCTCTCTCTCTCCCCCAGGTCTGTGTGTGTCTCTCTCTCTCCCCCAGGTCTGTGTGTGTCTCTCTCTCTCTTTCTCCTCAGTCAGTGTGTGTGTGTCTCTCTCTCTTTCTCCTCAGTCAGTGTGTGTGTCTCTCTCTCCCCCCAGGTCTGTGTGTGTCTCTCTCTCCCCCCAGGTCTGTGTGTGTGTGTGTGTCTCTCTCTCTCTCTCCCCCAGGTCTGTGTGTGTATCTCTCTCCCCCAGGTCTGTGTGTGTATCTATCTCCCCCAGGTCTGTGTGTGTGTCTCTCTCTCTTTCTCCTCAGTCAGTGTGTGTCTCTCTCTCTCTCCCCCAGGTCTGTGTGTGTCTCTCTCTCTCCCCCAGGTCTGTGTGTGTCTCTCTCTCTCTCTCCCCCAGGTCTGTGTGTGTCTGTCTCTCTCTCTCTCTCTCTCCCAGGTCTGTGTGTGTGTGTGTCTCTCTCTCTCCCCCAGGTCTGTGTGTGTGTCTCTCTCTCTCTCTCCCCCAGGTCTGTGTGTCTCACTCTCTCTCCCCCAGGTCTGTGTGTCTCTCTCTCTCTTTCTCCTCAGTCAGTCAGTGTGTGTGTCTCTCTCTCTTTCTCCTCAGTCAGTGTGTGTGTCTCTCTCTCCCCCAGGTCTGTGTGTCTCTCTCTCTCTCTCCCAGGTCTGTGTGTGTATCTCTCTCCCCCAGGTCTGTGTGTGTCTCTCTCTCCCCCCAGGTCTGTGTGTGTCTCTCTCTCCCCCCAGGTCTGTGTGCGTTTGTGACTCTCTCCCCCAGATCTGTGTGTGTATGTGTGTTTGTGTATCTCTCTCTCCCCCCATGTCTGTGTGTGTTTGTGTATCTCTCTCCCCCCAAGTCTGTGTGTGTTTGTGTATCTCTCTCCCCCAGGTCTGTGTGTGTTTGTGTATCTCTCTCCCCCCTCCCCAGGTCTGTGTGTGTTTGTGTATTTCTCTCCCCCCAGGTCTGTGTGCGTTTGTGGCTCTCTCCCCCCAGGTCTGTGTGTGTTTGTGTATCTCTCTCCCTCCAGGTCTGTGTGTATCTCTCTCCCCCCAGGTCTGTGTGTGTTTGTGTATCTCTCTCCCCCAGGTCTGTGTGTGTCTCTCTCTCCCCCCAGGTCTGTGTGCGTTTGTGGCTCTCTCCCCCCAGGTCTGTGTGTGTTTGTGTATCTCTCTCCCCCCTCCCCAGGTCTGTGTGTGTTTGTGTATCTCTCTCTCCCCCCAGGTCTGTGTGTGTTTGTGTATCTCTCTCCCCCCAGGTCTCTGTGTGCTGGTGTATCTCTCTCTCCCCCCAGGTCTGTGTGTGTGTGTATCTCTCCCCCCGCTCCCCCAGGTGTGTGTGTGTGTATCTCTCCCCCCGCTCCCCCAGGTCTGTGTGTGTTTGTGTATCTCTCTCCCCCCACGTCTGTGTATGTTTGTGTATCTCTCTCCTCCCAGGTCTGTGTGCGTTTGTGTATCTCTCTCCCCCCAGGTCTGTGTGTGTGTGTGTTTGTGTATCTCTCTCCCCCCAGGTCTGTGTGCGTTTGTGTATCTCTCTCCCCCAAGATCTGTGGGCGTTTGTGGCTTTCTCCCCCCAGGTCTGTGTGTGTGTGTATCTCTCTCTCCCCCCAGGTCTGTGTGTGTGTGTGTATCTCTCCCCCCGCTCTCCCAGGTCTGGGTGTGTGTGTATCTCTCTCTCCCCACAGGTCTGTGTGTGTGTATCTCTCTCCCCAGGTCTGTGTGTGTGTATCTCTTACCGCAGGTCTGTGTGTGTGTGTGTGTGTGTGTGTGTGTGTGTATCTCTCTCCCCAGGTCTGTGTGTGTGTGTGTATCTCTCTCCCCAGGTCTGTACGTGTGTGTGTATCTCTCTACCCAGGTCTGTGTGTGTGTGTGTGTGTGTGTGTGTGTGTGTATCTCTCTCCCCAGGTCTGTGTGTGTGTGTGTATCTCTGTCCCCCCAGGCCTGTGTGTGTGTGTGTGTGTGTATCTCTCTCCCCAGGTCTGTGTGTGTGTGTATCTCTCTCCCCAAGTCTGTGTGTGTGTGTATCTCTCTCCACAGGTCTGTGTGTGTGTGTGTATCTCTCTCCCCAGGTCTGTGTGTGTGTGTGTGTGTGTGTGTGTGTGTATCCCCCCCCCCCCCAGGTCTGTGTGTGTGTATCTCTCCCCCCAGGTCTGTGTGTGTGTGTGTGTGTGTGTGTGTATCTCTCCCCCCAGGTCTGTGTGTGTGTGTCTCTCTCCCCAGGTCTGTGTGTGTGTGTGTGTGTATCTCTCCCCCCAGGTCTGTGTGTGTGTGTGTGTGTGTGTATCTCTCCCCAGGTCTATGTGTGTGTGTGTGTGTGTGTGTGTGTGTGTATCTCTCCCCCCAGGTCTGTGTGTGTGTGTGTGTGTATCTCTCCCCAGGTCTGTGTGTGTGTATCTCTCTCCCCAGGTCTGTGTGTGTGTGTATCTCTCTCCCCAGGTCTGTGTGTGTGTGTGTGTGTGTGTGTGTATCTCCCCCCAGGTGTGTGTGTGTGTGTGTGTGTATCTCTCCCCCCAGGTCTGTGTGTGTGTGTGTGTGTATCTCTCCCCCCAGGTCTGTGTGTGTGTGTGTATCTCTCCCCAGGTCTGTGTGTGTGTGTGTGTGTGTGTGTGTATCTCTCTCAACTCTGTCTCTCCAGACCCTACCTGTCACAGGAGCAGGGGGGAGTCCATCTTTGGCCCTGGTAGCAGAGGAAGTGCTCACTGCTTCCCGTGCTAACTGACAGGCTCCTCTGCTGCTAACCCCGCCCCCACCCTTCTATGTCCGGCCAATCATCTCCCTTCTCTGCTGCTAACCCCGCCCCCACCCTTCTATGTCAGGCCAATCATCTCCCTTCTCTGCTGCTAACACCCGCCCCCACCCTTCTATGTCAGGCCAATCATCTCCCTTCTCTGCTGCTAACACCCGCCCCCACCCTTCTATGTCAGGCCAATCATCTCCCTTCTCTGCTGCTAACACCCGCCCCCACCCTTCTATGTCAGGCCAATCATCTCCCTTCTCTGCTGCTGTGTGTGTGTGTGTCTCTCTCTCCCCAGGTCTGTGTGTGTATCTCTTACCGCAGGTCTGTGTGTGTGTGTATCTCTCTCTCCCCCCAGGTCTGTGTGTGTGTGTGTGTGTATCTCTCCCCCCGCTCTCCCAGGTCTGGGTGTGTGTGTATCTCTCTCTCCCCACAGGTCAGTGTGTGTGTGTGTATCTCTCTCCCCAGGTCTGTGTGTGTGTATCTCTTACCGCAGGTCTGTGTGTGTGTGTGTGTGTGTGTGTGTATCTCTCTCCCCAGGTCTGTGTGTGTGTGTATCTCTCTCCCCAGGTCTGTGCGTGTGTGTGTAGCTCTCTCCCCAGGTCTGTGTGTGTGTGTATCTCTCTCCCCAGGTCTGTGTGTGTGTGTGTGTATCTCTGTCCCCCCAGGCCTGTGTGTGTGTGTGTGTGTATCTCTCTCCCCAGGTCTGTGTGTGTGTGTATCTCTCTCCCCAAGTCTGTGTGTATCTCTCTCCCCAGGTCTGTGTGTGTGTGTATCTCTCTCCCCAGGTCTGTGTGTGTGTGTGTGTGTGTGTGTGTGTGTATCCCCCCCCCCCCCCCAGGTCTGTGTGTGTGTATCTCTCCCCCCAGGTCTGTGTGTGTGTGTGTGTGTGTATCTCTCCCCCCAGGTCTGTGTGTGTGTGTCTCTCTCCCCAGGTCTGTGTGTGTGTGTGTGTGTGTATCTCTCCCCCCAGGTCTGTGTGTGTGTGTGTGTATCTCTCACCAGGTCTGTGTGTGTGTATCTCTCTCCCCAGGTCTGTGTGTGTGTGTATCTCTCCCCCCAGGTGTGTGTGTGTGTGTGTGTGTGTATCTCTCCCCCCAGGTGTGTGTGTGTGTGTGTGTGTATCTCTCCCCCCAGGTGTGTGTGTGTGTGTGTGTATCTCTCCCCCCCGGTGTGTGTGTGTGTGTGTATCTCTCCCCAGGTCTGTGTGTGTGTGTGTGTGTGTGTGTATCTCTCTCAACTCTGTCTCTCCAGACCCTACCTGTCACAGGAGCAGGGGGGAGTCCATCTTTGGCCCTGGTAGCAGAGGAAGTGCTCACTGCTTCCCGTGCTAACTGACAGGCTCCTCTGCTGCTAACCCCGCCCCCACCCTTCTATGTCCGGCCAATCATCTCCCTTCTCTGCTGCTAACCCCGCCCCCACCCTTCTATGTCAGGCCAATCATCTCCCTTCTCTGCTGCTAACACCCACCCCCACCCTTCTATGTCAGGCCAATCATCTCCCTTCTCTGCTGCTAACACCCGCCCCCACCCTTCTATGTCAGGCCAATCATCTCCCTTCTCTGCTGCTGTGTGTGTGTGTGTGTCTCTCTCCCCAGGTCTGTGTGTGTATCTCTTACCGCAGGTCTGTGTGTGTGTGTATCTCTCTCTCCCCCCAGGTCTGTGTGTGTGTGTGTATCTCTCTCTCCCCCCAGGTCTGTGTGTGTGTGTGTATCTCTCCCCCCGCTCTCCCAGGTCTGGGTGTGTGTGTATCTCTCTCTCCCCACAGGTCAGTGTGTGTGTGTGTATCTCTCTCCCCAGGTCTGTGTGTGTGTATATCTTACCGCAGGTCTGTGTGTGTGTGTGTGTGTGTGTGTGTATCTCTCTCCCCAGGTCTGTGTGTGTGTGTATCTCTCTCCCCAGGTCTGTGCGTGTGTGTGTAGCTCTCTCCCCAGGTCTGTGTGTGTGTGTGTGTGTGTATCTCTCTCCCCAGGTCTGTGTGTGTGTGTGTGTATCTCTGTCCCCCCAGGCCTGTGTGTGTGTGTGTGTGTATCTCTCTCCCCAGGTCTGTGTGTGTGTGTATCTCTCTCCCCAAGTCTGTGTGTGTGTGTATCTCTCTCCCCAGGTCTGTGTGTGTGTGTATCTCTCTCCCCAGGTCTCTGTGTGTGTGTGTGTGTGTGTGTATCCCCCCCCCCCCCCAGGTCTGTGTGTGTGTATCTCTCCCCCCAGGTCTGTGTGTGTGTGTGTGTGTGTGTGTGTGTGTGTGTATCTCTCCCCCCAGGTCTGTGTGTGTGTGTCTCTCTCCCCAGGTCTGTGTGTGTGTGTGTGTGTGTGTGTGTGTGTGTATCTCTCCCCCCAGGTCTGTGTGTGTGTGTGTGTGTGTATCTCTCCCCAGGTCTATGTGTGTGTGTGTGTGTGTGTGTGTATCTCTCCCCCCAGGTCTGTGTGTGTGTGTGTGTGTGTATGTATCTCTCCCCAGGTCTGTGTGTGTGTATCTCTCTCCCCAGGTCTGTGTGTGTGTGTATCTCTCTCCCCAGGTCTGTGTGTGTATCTCTCCCCCCAGGTCTGTGTGTGTGTGTGTGTGTATCTCTCCCCCCAGGTGTGTGTGTGTGTGTGTGTGTGTGTGTATCTCTCCCCCCAGGTCTGTGTGTGTGTGTGTGTGTGTA
Organism: Ascaphus truei; assembly: GCF_040206685.1. Taxonomy (NCBI): domain Eukaryota; kingdom Metazoa; phylum Chordata; class Amphibia; order Anura; family Ascaphidae; genus Ascaphus; species Ascaphus truei. The sequence continues at coordinate 24,146,867 of NC_134502.1, forward strand.
TCTCTCCCCCCAGGTCTGTGTGTGTGTGTGTGTGTATCTCTCCCCAGGTCTGTGTGTGTGTGTGTATCTCTCTCAACTCTGTCTCTCCAGACCCTACCTGTCACGGGAGCAGGGGGGAGTCCATCTTTGGCCCTGGTAGCAGAGGAAGTACTCACTGCTTCCCGTGCTAACTGACAGGCTCCTCTGCTGCTAACCCCGCCCCCACCCTTCTATGTCCGGCCAATCATCTCCCTTCTCTGCTGCTAACCCCGCTCCCACCCTTCTATGTCAGGCCAATCATCTCCCTTCTCTGCTGCTAACACCCGCCCCCACCCTTCTATGTCAGGCCAATCATCTCCCTTCTCTGCTGCTAACACCCGCCCCCACCCTTCTATGTCAGGCCAATCATCTCCCTTCTCTGCTGCTGTGTGTGTGTGTCTCTCTCTCCCCAGGTCTGTGTGTGTATCTCTTACCGCAGGTCTGTGTGTGTGTGTATCTCTCTCTCCCCCCAGGTCTGTGTGTGTGTGTGTATCTCTCCCCCCGCTCTCCCAGGTCTGGGTGTGTGTGTATCTCTCTCTCCCCCCAGGTCTGTGTGTGTGTGTGTATCTCTCTCTCCCCCCAGGTCTGTGTGTGTGTGTGTATCTCTTACCGCAGGTCTGTGTGTGTGTGTGTATCTCTTACCGCAGGTCTGTGTGTGTGTGTGTGTCTCTCTCTCTCTCCCCCAGGTCTGTGTGTGTCTCTCTCTCTCTCCCCCAGGTCTGTGTGTGTGTCTCTCTCCCCCCAGGTCTGTGTGTGTGTGTGTGTCTCTCTCTCTCCCCCAGGTCTGTGTGTGTATCTCTCTCCCCCAGGTCTGTGTGTGTGTCTCTCTCTCTTTCTCCTCAGTCAGTGTGTGTCTCTCTCTCTCTCCCCCAGGTCTGTGTGTGTCTCTCTCTCTCCCCCAGGTCTGTGTGTGTCTCTCTCTCTCCCCCAGGTCTGTGTGTGTGTCTCTCTCTCTCTCCCCCAGGTCTGTGTGTGTGTGTCTCTCTCTCTCCCCCAGGTCTGTGTGTGTCTCTCTCTCTCTCCCCCAGGTCTGTGTGTGTCTCTCTCTCTCTCTCTCCCAGGTCTGTGTGTGTGTCTCTCTCTCCCCCAGGTCTGTGTGTGTGTCTCTCTCTCTCTCTCTCTCCCACAGGTCTGTGTGTCTCACTCTCTCTCCCCCAGGTCTGTGTGTGTCTCTCTCTTTCTCCTCAGTCAGTGTGTGTGTCTCTCTCTTTCTCCTCAGTCAGTGTGTGTGTCTCTCTCTCCCCCCAGGTCTGTGTGTGTCTCTCTCTCCCCCCAGGTCTGTGTGTGTCTCTCTCTCCCCCCAGGTCTGTGTGTGTCTCTCTCTCCCCCCAGGTCTGTGTGTGTCTCTCTCTCCCCCCAGGTCTGTGTGTGTCTCTCTCTCCCCCAGATCTGTGTGTGTATGTGTGTGTGTGCATCTCTCTCTCCCCCCATGTCTGTGTTTGTGTATCTCTCTCCCCCCAGATCTGTGTGTGTTTGTGTATCTCTCTCCCCCCAAGTCTGTGTGTGTTTGTGTATCTCTCTCCCCCAGGTCTGTATGTGTTTGTGTATTTCTCTCCCCCCAGGTCTGTGTGCGTTTGTGGCTCTCTCCCCCCAGGTCTGTGTGTGTTTGTGTATCTCTCTCCCCCAGGTCTGTGTGTATCTCTCTCCCCCCAGGTCTGTGTGTATCTCTCTCCCCCCAGGTCTGTGTGTATCTCTCTCCCCCCAGGTCTGTGTGTGTTTGTGTATCTCTCTCCCCCCAGGTCTGTGTGTGTCTCTCTCTCCCCCCAGGTCTGTGTGCGTTTGTGGCTCTCTCCCCCCAGGTCTGTGTGTGTTTGTGTATCTCTTTCCCCCCCCCCCCCCAGGTCTGTGTGTGTTTGTGTATCTCTCTCCCCCCAGGTCTGTGTGTGCTTGTGTATCTCTCTCTCCCCCCAGGTCTGTGTGTGTGTGTATCTCTCCCCCCGCTCCCCCAGGTGTGTGTGTGTATCTCTCCCCCCGCTCCCCCAGGTCTGTGTGTGTTTGTGTATCTCTCTCCCCCCACGTCTGTGTGTGTTTGTGTATCTCTCTCCCCCCAGGTCTGTGTGCATTTGTGTATCTCTCTCCCCCCAGGTCTGTGTGTGTGTGTGTTTGTGTATCTCTCTCCCCCCAGGTCTGTGTGCGTTTGTGTTTGTGTATCTCTCTCCCCCCAGGTCTGTGTGCGTTTGTGTATCTCTCTCCCCCCAGATCTGTGTGTGTGTGTGTATCTCTCTCTCCCCCCAGGTCTGTGTGTGTGTGTCTCTCTCTCTCCCCCCAGGTCTGTGTGTGTGTGTGTATCTCTCTCTCCCCCCAGGTCTGTGTGTGTGTGTGTGTGTGTATCTCTCCCCCCCCCCCCCCGCTCTCCCAGGTCTGGGTGTGTGTGTATCTCTCTCTCCCCACACCCCAGGTCTGTGTGTGTGTATCTCTCCCCCCAGGTCTGTGTGTGTGTGTATCTCTACCCCCAGGTCTGTGTGTGTGTCTCTCTCTCCCCAGGTCTGTGTATGTGTGTGTGTGTATTTCACCCCCCCCCCTCCCCAGGTCTGTGTGTGTATCTCTCCCCCCAGGTCTGTGTGTGTGTGTATCTCTCCCCCCAGGTCTGTGTGTGTGTGTATCTCTCCCCCCAGGTCTGTGTGTGTGTGTATCTCTACCCCCAGGTCTGTGTGTGTGTCTCTCTCTCCCCAGGTCTGTGTGTGTGTGTATCTCTCCCCCCAGGTCTGTGTGTGTGTGTGTGTGTGTGTGTGTGTGTGTGTGTGTGTGTGTGTGTGTGTGTGTGTGTGTGTGTGTGTGTGTGTGTGTGTGTGTGTGTGTGTGTGTGTGTGTGTGTGTGTGTGTGTGTGTGTGTGTGTGTGTGTGTGTGTGTGTGTGTGTGTGTGTGTGTGTGTGTGTGTGTGTATCTCTCAACTCTGTCTCTCCAGACCCTACCTGGGGGGGGGGGGGGAGTCCATCTTTGGCCCTGGTAGCAGAGGAAGTGCTCACTGCTTCCCGTGCTAACTGACAGGCTCCTCTGCTGCTAACACCCGCCCCCACCCTTCTATGTCAGGCCAATCATCTCCCTTCTCTGCTGCTAACACCCGCCCCCACCCTTCTATGTCAGGCCAATCATCTCCCTTCTCTGCTGCTGTGTGTGTGTGTGTGTCTCTCTCCCCAGGTCTGTGTGTGTATCTCTTACCGCAGGTCTGTGTGTGTGTGTATCTCTCTCTCCCCCCAGGTCTGTGTGTGTGTGTGTATCTCTCCCCCCGCTCTCCCAGGTCTGGGTGTGTGTGTATCTCTCTCTCCCCACAGGTCAGTGTGTGTGTGTGTATCTCTCTCCCCAGGTCTGTGTGTGTGTATATCTTACCGCAGGTCTGTGTGTGTGTGTGTGTGTGTGTGTGTATCTCTCTCCCCAGGTCTGTGTGTGTGTGTATCTCTCTCCCCAGGTCTGTGCGTGTGTGTGTAGCTCTCTCCCCAGGTCTGTGTGTGTGTGTGTGTGTGTGTGTGTATCTCTCTCCCCAGGTCTGTGTGTGTGTGTGTGTATCTCTGTCCCCCCAGGCCTGTGTGTGTGTGTGTGTGTGTATCTCTCTCCCCAGGTCTGTGTGTGTGTGTATCTCTCTCCCCAAGTCTGTGTGTGTGTGTATCTCTCTCCCCAGGTCTGTGTGTGTGTGTATATCTCTCTCCCCAGGTCTCTGTGTGTGTGTGTGTGTGTGTGTGTATCCCCCCCCCCCCCAGGTCTGTGTGTGTGTATCTCTCCCCCCAGGTCTGTGTGTGTGTGTGTGTATCTCTCCCCCCAGGTCTGTGTGTGTGTGTCTCTCTCCCCAGGTCTGTGTGTGTGTGTGTGTGTGTGTGTGTGTGTGTGTGTGTGTGTGTGTGTGTGTGTGTATCTCTCCCCCCAGGTCTGTGTGTGTGTGTGTGTGTGTGTGTGTGTGTGTGTGTGTGTGTGTGTGTATCTCTCCCCAGGTCTATGTGTGTGTGTGTGTGTGTGTGTGTATCTCTCCCCCCAGGTCTGTGTGTGTGTGTGTGTGTGTATCTCTCCCCAGGTCTGTGTGTGTGTATCTCTCTCCCCAGGTCTGTGTATCTCTCTCCCCAGGTCTGTGTGTGTATCTCTCCCCCCAGGTCTGTGTGTGTGTGTGTGTGTATCTCTCCCCCCAGGTGTGTGTGTGTGTGTGTGTGTGTGTATCTCTCCCCCCAGGTCTGTGTGTGTGTGTGTGTGTGTATCTCTCCCCCCAGGTCTGTGTGTGTGTGTGTGTGTGTATCTCTCCCCAGGTCTGTGTGTGTGTGTGTATCTCTCTCAACTCTGTCTCTCCAGACCCTACCTGTCACGGGAGCAGGGGGGAGTCCATCTTTGGCCCTGGTAGCAGAGGAAGTACTCACTGCTTCCCGTGCTAACTGACAGGCTCCTCTGCTGCTAACCCCGCCCCCACCCTTCTATGTCCGGCCAATCATCTCCCTTCTCTGCTGCTAACCCCGCTCCCACCCTTCTATGTCAGGCCAATCATCTCCCTTCTCTGCTGCTAACACCCGCCCCCACCCTTCTATGTCAGGCCAATCATCTCCCTTCTCTGCTGCTAACACCCGCCCCCACCCTTCTATGTCAGGCCAATCATCTCCCTTCTCTGCTGCTGTGTGTGTGTGTCTCTCTCTCCCCAGGTCTGTGTGTGTATCTCTTACCGCAGGTCTGTGTGTGTGTGTATCTCTCTCTCCCCCCAGGTCTGTGTGTGTGTGTGTATCTCTCCCCCCGCTCTCCCAGGTCTGGGTGTGTGTGTATCTCTCTCTCCCCACAGGTCTGTGTGTGTGTGTATCTCTCTCTCCCCCCAGGTCTGTGTGTGTGTATCTCTCCCCCCGCTCTCCCAGGTCTGGGTGTGTGTGTATCTCTCTCTCCCCACAGGTCTGTGTGTGTGTGTGTATCTCTCTCCCCCCAGGTCTGTGTGTGTCTCTCTCTCCCCCCAGGTCTGTGTGTGTGTGTGTATCTCTTACCGCAGGTCTGTGTGTGTGTGTGTATCTCTTACCGCAGGTCTGTGTGTGTGTGTGTGTCTCTCTCTCTCTCTCTCTCCCCCAGGTCTGTGTGTGTCTCTCTCTCTCTCCCCCAGGTCTGTGTGTGTGTCTCTCTCCCCCCAGGTCTGTGTGTGTGTGTGTGTCTCTCTCTCTCCCCCAGGTATGTGTGTGTATCTCTCTCCCCCAGGTCTGTGTGTGTGTCTCTCTCTCTTTCTCCTCAGTCAGTGTGTGTCTCTCTCTCTCTCCCCCAGGTCTGTGTGTGTCTCTCTCTCTCCCCCAGGTCTGTGTGTGTCTCTCTCTCTCCCCCAGGTCTGTGTGTGTGTCTCTCTCTCTCTCCCCCAGGTCTGTGTGTGTGTGTCTCTCTCTCTCCCCCAGGTCTGTGTGTGTCTCTCTCTCTCTCCCCCAGGTCTGTGTGTGTCTCTCTCTCTCTCTCTCCCAGGTCTGTGTGTGTGTCTCTCTCTCCCCCAGGTCTGTGTGTGTGTCTCTCTCTCTCTCTCTCTCTCCCCCAGGTCTGTGTGTCTCACTCTCTCTCCCCCAGGTCTGTGTGTGTCTCTCTCTTTCTCCTCAGTCAGTGTGTGTGTCTCTCTCTTTCTCCTCAGTCAGTGTGTGTGTCTCTCTCTCCCCCCAGGTCTGTGTGTGTCTCTCTCTCCCCCCAGGTCTGTGTGTGTCTCTCTCTCCCCCCAGGTCTGTGTGTGTCTCTCTCTCCCCCAGATCTGTGTGTGTGCATCTCTCTCTCCCCCCATGTCTGTGTTTGTGTATCTCTCTCCCCCCAGGTCTGTGTGTATCTCTCTCCCCCCAGGTCTGTGTGCGTTTGTGGCTCTCTCCCCCCAGGTCTGTGTGTGTTTGGGTATCTCTCTCCCCCCAGGTCTGTGTGTATCTCTCTCCCCCCAGGTCTGTGTGTATCTCTCTCCCCCCAGGTCTGTGTGTATCTCTCTCCCCCCAGGTCTGTGTGTGTTTGTGTATCTCTCTCCCCCCAGGTCTGTGTGTGTCTCTCTCTCCCCCCAGGTCTGTGTGCGTTTGTGGCTCTCTCCCCCCAGGTCTGTGTGTGTTTGTGTATCTCTTTCCCCCCCCCCCCCAGGTCTGTGTGTGTTTGTGTATCTCTCTCCCCCCAGGTCTGTGTGTGCTTGTGTATCTCTCTCTCCCCCCAGGTCTGTGTGTGTGTATCTCTCCCCCCGCTCCCCCAGGTGTGTGTGTGTATCTCTCCCCCCCGCTCCCCCAGGTCTGTGTGTGTTTGTGTATCTCTCTCCCCCCACGTCTGTGTGTGTTTGTGTATCTCTCTCCCCCCAGGTCTGTGTGCATTTGTGTATCTCTCTCCCCCCAGGTCTGTGTGTGTGTGTGTTTGTGTATCTCTCTCCCCCCAGGTCTGTGTGCGTTTGTGTTTGTGTATCTCTCTCCCCCCAGGTCTGTGTGCGTTTGTGTATCTCTCTCCCCCCAGATCTGTGTGTGTGTGTGTATCTCTCTCTCCCCCCAGGTCTGTGTGTGTGTGTGTGTATCTCTCCCCCCCCCCCCCCCGCTCTCCCAGGTCTGGGTGTGTGTGTATCTCTCTCTCCCCACACCCCAGGTCTGTGTGTGTGTATCTCTCCCCCCAGGTCTGTGTGTGTGTATCTCTCCCCCCAGGTCTGTGTGTGTGTGTATCTCTACCCCCAGGTCTGTGTGTGTGTCTCTCTCTCCCCAGGTCTGTGTATGTGTGTGTGTGTATTTCACCCCCCCCCCCCTCCCCAGGTCTGTGTGTGTATCTCTCCCCCCAGGTCTGTGTGTGTGTGTATCTCTACCCCCAGGTCTGTGTGTGTGTCTCTCTCAACTCTGTCTCTCCAGACCCTACCTGTCACAGGAGCCGGGGGGGTAGTCCATCTTTGGCCCTGGTAGCAGAGGAAGTGCTCACTGCTTCCCGTGCTAACTGACAGGCTCCTCTGCTGCTAACCCCGCCCCCACCCTTCTATGTCAGGCCAATCATCTCCCTTCTCTGCTGCTAACACCCGCCCCCACCCTTCTATGCTGCTAACCCCGCCCCCATCCATCTATGTCAGGCCAATCATCTCCCTTCTCTGCTGCTAACACCCGCCCCCACCCTTCTCTGCTGCTAACCCCGCCCCCCACCCTTCTCTGTCAGGCCAATCATCTCCCTTTTCTGCTGCTAACACCCGCCCCCACCCTTCTCTGCTGCTAACCCCGCCCCCACCCTTCTATGTCAGGCCAATCATCTCCCTTCTCTGCTGCTAACACCCGCCCCTACCCTTCTCTGCTGCTAACCCCGCCCCCACCCTTCTCTGTCAGGCCAATCATCTCCCCTTTCTGCTGCTAACACCCGCCCCCACCCTTCTCTGCTGCTAACCCCGCCCCCACCCTTCTATGTCAGGCCAATCATCTCCCTTCTCTGCTGCTAACACCCGCCCCCACCCTTCTATGTCAGGCCAATCATTTCCCTTCTCTGCTGCTGTGTGTGTGTATGTGTGTGTGTCTCTCTCTCTCCCCAGGTCTGTGTGTGTGTGTGTATCTCTTACCGCAGGTCTGTGTGTGTGTGTGTGTGTGTGTATCTCTTACCGCAGGTCTGTGTGTGTGTGTGTGTGTATCTCTTACCGCAGGTCTGTGTGTGTGTGTGTGTGTGTGTGTGTGTGTGTGTGTGTGTGTGTGTGTGTGTGTGTGTATCTCTCTCCCCAGGTCTGTGTGTGTGTGTGTATCTCTTACCGCAGGACTGTGTGTGTGTGTGTCTCTCTCTCCCCAGGTCTGTGTGTGTGTGTGTGTGTGTATCTCTCTCCCCAGGTCTGTGTGTGTGTGTGTGTATCTCTTACCGCAGGACTGTGTGTGTGTGTGTGTGTGTATCTCTCTCCCCAGGTCTGTGTGTGTGTGTGTGTGTGTGTTTGTGTATCTCTCTCCCCAGGTCTGTGTGTGTGTGTGTGTGTATCTCTGTCCCCAGGTCTGTGTGTGTGTGTGTGTGTGTGTATCTCTCCCCCCAGGTCTGTGTGTGTGTGTGTGCGTGTGTGTGTGTGTATCTCTCCCACCAGGTCTGTGTGTGTGTGTGTGTCTCTCCCCCCAGGTCTGTGTATGTGTGTGTGTGTGTGTGTATCTCCCCAGGTCTGTGTGTGTGTGTGTGTATATCTCTCTCCTCAGGTCTTTGTGTGTGTGTATCTCTCTCCCCAGGTCTGTGTGTGTGTGTGTATCTCTCCCCCCAGGTCTGTGTATGTGTGTGTATCTCTCTCCCCAGGTCTGTGTGTGTGTGTGTATCTCTCTCCCCAAGTCTGTGTGTGTGTGTATCTCTGTCCCCCCAGGTCTGTGTGTGTGTATCTCTGTCCCCCCAGGCCTGTGTGTGTGTGTATCTCTCTCCCCAGGTCTGTGTGTGTGTGTATCTCTCTCCCCAAGTCTGTGTGTGTGTGTATCTCTCTCCCCAGGTCAGTGTGTGTGTGTGTGTGTGTGTGTATCTCTCTTCCCAGGTCTTTGTGTGTGTCTCTCTCTCTCCCCAGGTCTGTGTGTGTGTGTGTATCTCTCCCCCCAGGTCTGTGTGTGTGTATCTCTCTCCCCAGGTCTGTGTGTGTGTATCTCTCTCCCCAAGTCTGTGTGTGTGTGTATCTCTCTCCCCAGGTCTGTGTGTGTGTGTCTGTGTGTGTGTGTGTGTATCTCCCCCCCCCCAGATCTGTGTGTGTGTGTATCTCTCCCCCCAGGTCTGTGTGTGTGTGTGTGTGTATCTCTCCCACCAGGTCTGTGTGTGTGTGTGTGTCTCTCTCCCCAGGTCTGTGTGTGTGTGTATCTCTCCCCCCAGGTCTGTGTGTGTGTGTGTGTGTGTGTGTATCTCTCCCCCCAGGTCTGTGTGTGTGTGTGTCTCTCTCCCCAGGTCTGTGTGTGTGTGTGTATCTCTCCCCCCAGGTCTGTGTGTGTGTGTGTGTGTGTGTGTATCTCTCCCACCAGGTCTGTGTGTGTGTGTGTCTCTCCCCAGGTCTGTGTGTGTATCTCTCCCCCCAGGTCTGTGTGTGTGTGTGTATCTCTCCCCCCAGGTCTGTGTGTGTGTGTGTGTCTCTCTCCCCAGGTCTGTGTGTGTGTATCTCTCTCAACTCTGTCTCTCCAGACCCTACCTGTCACAGGAGCAGGGGGGAGTCCATCTTTGGCCCTGGTAGCAGAGGAAGTACTCACTGCTTCCCGTGCTAACTGACAGGCTCCTCTGCTGCTAACCCCGTCCCCACCCTTCTATGTCAGGCCAATCATCTCCCTTCTCTGCTGCTAACACCCGCCCCCACCCTTCTATGTCAGGCCAATCATCTCCCTTCTCTGCTGCTAACCCCGCCCCCACCCTTCTATGTCAGGCCAATCATCTCCCTTCTCTGCTGCTAACACCCGCCCCCACCCTTCTCTGCTGCGAGCTAGGAGAGGTGTGTGAGAGATACAGGCAGACACAGACAGAACTGGAAGCCCCGGGAGATGAGACTGTGCCAGCGATGTGAGCTAGGAGAGGTGTGTGAGACACAGGCAGACACAGACAGAACTGGAAGCCCCGGGAGATGAGACTGTGCCAGCGATGTGAGCTAGGAGAGGTGTGTGAGACACAGGCAGACACAGACAGAACTGGAAGCCCCGGGAGATGGGACTGTGCCAGCGATGTGAGCTAGGAGAGGTGTGTGAGAGACACAGGCAGACACAGACAGAACTGGAAGCCCCGGGAGATGGGACTGTGCCAGCGATGTGAGCTAGGAGAGGTGTGTGAGAGACACAGGCAGACACAGACAGAACTGGAAGCCCCGGGAGATGAGACTGTGCCAGCGATGTGAGCTAGGAGAGGTGTGTGAGACACAGGCAGACACAGACAGAACTGGAAGCCCAGGAGATGAGACTGTGCCAGCGATGTGAGCTAGGAGAGATGTGTGAGAGACACAGGCAGACACAGACAGAACTGGAAGCCCCGGGAGATAGGACTGTGCCAGCGATGTGAGCAAGGAGAGATGTGTGAGAGACACAGACAGACACAGACAGAACTGAAAGCCCCAGGAGATGGGACTGTGCCAGCAATGTGAGCTAGGAGAGATATGTGAGAGAAACAGGCAGAACTGGAAGCCCCGGGAGATGGGACTGTGCCAGCGATGTGAGCTAGGAGAGGCGTGTGAGAGACACAGACAGACACAGACAGAGCTGAAAGCCCCAGGAGATGGGACTGTGCCAGCGATGTGAGCTAGGAGAGGTGTGTGAGAGAAACAGGCAGAACTGGAAGCCCCGGGAGATGAGACTGTGCCAGCGATGTGAGCTAGGAGAGGTGTGTGAGAGACACAGGCAGACACAGATAGAACTGAAAGCCCCAGGAGATGGGACTGTGCCAGCGATGTGAGCTAGGAGAGGTGTGTGAGAGACACAGGCAGACACAGACAGAACTGGAAGCCCCGGGAGATGGGACTGTGCCAGCGATGTGAGCTAGGAGAAGTGTGTGAGGGACACAGGCAGAACTGGAAGCCCCGGGAGATGGGACTGTGCCAGCGATGTGAGCTAGGAGAGGTGTGTGAGGGACACAGGCAGAACTGGAAGCCCCGGGAGATGGGACTGTGCCAGCGATGTGAGCTAGGAGAGGTGTGTGAGAGATACAGGCAGGCACAGACAGAACTGGAAGCCCCGGGAGATGGGACCGTGCCAGCGATGTGAGCTAGGAGAGGTGTGTGAGGGACACAGGCAGAACTGGAAGCCCCGGGAGATGGGACTGTGCCAGCGATGTGAGCTAGGAGAGGTGTGTGAGAGATACAGGCAGGCACAGACAGAACTGGAAGCCCCGGGAGATGGGACTGTGCCAGCGATGTGAGCTAGGAGAGGTGTGTGAGAGAAACAGGCAGAACTGAAAGCCCCAGGAGATGGGACTGTGCCAGCGATGTGAGGTAGGAGAGGTGTGTGAGAGAAACAGGCAGAACTGGAAGCCCCGGGAGATGGGACTGTGCCAGCGATGTGAGGTAGGAGAGGTTTGTGAGAGACACACACAGAACTGGAAGCCCAGGAGATGAGACTGTGTCAGTGATGTGAGCTAGGAGAGGTTTGTGAGAGACACAGACAGAACTGGAAGTCCCGGGAGATGGGACTGTGCCAGCGATGTGAGGTAGGAGAGGTGTGTGAGAGAAACAGGCAGAACTGGAAGCCCCGGGAGATGGGACTGTGCCAGCGATGTGAGCTAGGAGAGGTGTGTGAGAGAAACAGGCAGAACTGGAAGCCCCGGGAGATGGGACTGTGCCAGCGATGTGAGGTAGGAGAGGTGTGTGAGAGAAACAGGCAGAACTGGAAGCCCCGGGAGATGGGACTGTGCCAGCGATGTGAGCTAGGAGAGGTGTGTGAGAGAAACAGGCAGAACTGGAAGCCCCGGGAGATGGGACTGTGCCAGCGATGTGAGCTAGGAGAGGTGTGTGAGAGATACAGGCAGGCACAGACAGAACTGGAAGCCCCGGGAGATGGGACTGTGCCAGCGATGTGAGCTAGGAGAGGTGTGTGAGAGAAACAGGCAGAACTGAAAGCCCCGGGAGATGGGACTGTGCCAGCGATGTGAGCTAGGAGAGGTTTGTGAGAGACACAGACAGAACTGGAAGTCCCGGGAGATGGGACTGTGCCAGCGATGTGAGGTAGGAGAGGTGTGTGAGAGAAACAGGCAGAACTGGAAGCCCCGGGAGATGGGACTGTGCCAGCGATGTGAGCTAGGAGAGGTGTGTGAGAGAAACAGGCAGAACTGGAAGCCCCGGGAGATGGGACTGTGCCAGCGATGTGAGGTAGGAGAGGTGTGTGAGAGAAACAGGCAGAACTGGAAGCCCCGGGAGGTGGGACTGTGCCAGCGATGTGAGGTAGGAGAGGTGTGTGAGAGAAACAGGCAGAACTGGAAGCCCCGGGAGATGGGACTGTGCCAGCGATGTGAGCTAGGAGAGGTGTGTGAGAGAAACAGGCAGAACTGGAAGCCCCGGGAGATGGGACTGTGCAATGTGAGGTAGGAGAGGTGTGTGAGAGACATAGACAGACACAGACAGAACTGGAAGCCCCGGGAGATGCGGACTGTGCCAGCAATGTGAGCTAGGAGAGGTGTGTGAGAGACACAGGCAGACACACACAGAACTGGAAGCCCGGGAGATGAGACTGTGCCAGCGATGTGAGGTATGAGAAGTGTGTGAGAGACACAGACAGAACTGGAAGCCCCGGGAGATGAGACTGTGCCAGCAATGTGAGGTAGGAGAGGTGTGTGAGACACACAGGCAGACACAGACAGAACTGGAAGCCCCGGGAGATGAGACTGTGCCAGCGATGTGAGCTAGGAGAGGTGTGTGAGAGACACAGACAGACACAGACAGAACTGGAAGCCCCGGGAGATGAGACTGTGCCAGCGATGTGAGCTAGGAGAGGTGTGTTAGAGACACAGACAGAACTGGAAGCCCCGGGAGATGAGACTGTGCCAGCGATGTGAGGTAGGAGAGGTGTGTGAGAGACACAGACAGAACTGGAAGCCCCAGGAGATGGGACTGTGCCAGCGACGTGAGCTAGGAGAGGTGTGTGAGAGATACAGGCAGACACAGACAGAACTGGAAGCCCCGGGAGATGAGACTGTACCAGCGATGTGAGCTAGGAGAGGTGTGTGAGACACACAGGCAGACACAGACAGAACTGGAAGCCCGGGAGATGAGACTGTGCCAGCGATGTGAGCTAGGAGAGGTGTGTGAGAGACACAGACAGAACTGGAAGCCCCGGGAGATGAGACTGTGCCAGCGATGTGAGGTAGGAGAGGTGTGTGAGACACACAGGCAGACACAGACAGAACTGGAAGCCCGGGAGATGAGACTGTGCCAGCGATGTGAGCTAGGAGAGGTGTGTGAGAGACACAGACAGAACTGGAAGCCCCGGGAGATGAGACTGTGCCAGCGATGTGAGGTAGGAGAGGTGTGTGAGAGACACAGGCAGACACAGACAGAACTGGAAGCCCCGGGAGATAGGACTGTGCCAGCGATGTGAGCAAGGAGAGATGTGTGAGAGACACAGGCAGAACTGGAAGCCCCGGGAGATGGGACTGTGCCAGCGATGTGAGCTAGGAGAGGTGTGTGAGAGAAACAGGCAGAACTGGAAGCCCCGGGAGATGGGACTGTGCCAGCGATGTGAGGTAGGAGAGGTGTGTGAGAGAAACAGGCAGAACTGGAAGCCCCGGGAGGTGGGACTGTGCCAGCGATGTGAGGTAGGAGAGGTGTGTGAGAGAAACAGGCAGAACTGGAAGCCCCGGGAGATGGGACTGTGCCAGCGATGTGAGCTAGGAGAGGTGTGTGAGAGAAACAGGCAGAACTGGAAGCCCCGGGAGATGGGACTGTGCAATGTGAGGTAGGAGAGGTGTGTGAGAGACATAGACAGACACAGACAGAACTGGAAGCCCCGGGAGATGCGGACTGTGCCAGCAATGTGAGCTAGGAGAGGTGTGTGAGAGACACAGGCAGGCACACACAGAACTGGAAGCCCGGGAGATGAGACTGTGCCAGCGATGTGAGGTATGAGAAGTGTGTGAGAGACACAGACAGAACTGGAAGCCCCGGGAGATGAGACTGTGCCAGCAATGTGAGGTAGGAGAGGTGTGTGAGACACACAGGCAGACACAGACAGAACTGGAAGCCCCGGGAGATGAGACTGTGCCAGCGATGTGAGCTAGGAGAGGTGTGTGAGAGACACAGACAGACACAGACAGAACTGGAAGCCCGGGAGATGAGACTGTGCCAGCGATGTGAGCTAGGAGAGGTGTGTTAGAGACACAGACAGAACTGGAAGCCCCGGGAGATGAGACTGTGCCAGCGATGTGAGGTAGGAGAGGTGTGTGAGAGACACAGACAGAACTGGAAGCCCCAGGAGATGGGACTGTGCCAGCGACGTGAGCTAGGAGAGGTGTGTGAGAGATACAGGCAGACACAGACAGAACTGGAAGCCCCGGGAGATGAGACTGTACCAGCGATGTGAGCTAGGAGAGGTGTGTGAGACACACAGGCAGACACAGACAGAACTGGAAGCCCGGGAGATGAGACTGTGCCAGCGATGTGAGCTAGGAGAGGTGTGTGAGAGACACAGACAGAACTGGAAGCCCCGGGAGATGAGACTGTGCCAGCGATGTGAGGTAGGAGAGGTGTGTGAGACACACAGGCAGACACAGACAGAACTGGAAGCCCGGGAGATGAGACTGTGCCAGCGATGTGAGCTAGGAGAGGTGTGTGAGAGACACAGACAGAACTGGAAGCCCCGGGAGATGAGACTGTGCCAGCGATGTGAGGTAGGAGAGGTGTGTGAGAGACACAGGCAGACACAGACAGAACTGGAAGCCCCGGGAGATAGGACTGTGCCAGCGATGTGAGCAAGGAGAGATGTGTGAGAGACACAGGCAGAACTGGAAGCCCCGGGAGATGGGACTGTGCCAGCGATGTGAGCTAGGAGAGGTGTGTGAGAGAAACAGGCAGAACTGGAAGCCCCGGGAGATGGGACTGTGCCAGCGATGTGAGGTAGGAGAGGTGTGTGAGAGAAACAGGCAGAACTGGAAGCCACGGGAGATGGGACTGTGCCAGCGATGTGAGGTAGGAGAGGTGTGTGAGAGAAACAGGCAGAACTGGAAGCCCCGGGAGATGGGACTGTGCCAGCGATGTGAGCTAGGAGAGGTGTGTGAGAGAAACAGGCAGAACTGGAAGCCCCGGGAGATGGGACTGTGCAATGTGAGGTAGGAGAGGTGTGTGAGAGACATAGACAGACACAGACAGAACTGGAAGCCCCGGGAGATGCGGACTGTGCCAGCAATGTGAGCTAGGAGAGGTGTGTGAGAGACACAGGCAGACACACACAGAACTGGAAGCCCGGGAGATGAGACTGTGCCAGCGATGTGAGGTATGAGAAGTGTGTGAGAGACACAGACAGAACTGGAAGCCCCGGGAGATGAGACTGTGCCAGCAATGTGAGGTAGGAGAGGTGTGTGAGACACACAGGCAGACACAGACAGAACTGGAAGCCCCGGGAGATGAGACTGTGCCAGCGATGTGAGCTAGGAGAGGTGTGTGAGAGACACAGACAGACACAGACAGAACTGGAAGCCCGGGAGATGAGACTGTGCCAGCGATGTGAGCTAGGAGAGGTGTGTTAGAGACACAGACAGAACTGGAAGCCCCGGGAGATGAGACTGTGCCAGCGATGTGAGGTAGGAGAGGTGTGTGAGAGACACAGACAGAACTGGAAGCCCCAGGAGATGGGACTGTGCCAGCGACGTGAGCTAGGAGAGGTGTGTGAGAGATACAGGCAGACACAGACAGAACTGGAAGCCCCGGGAGATAGGACTGTGCCAGCGATGTGAGCTAGGAGAGGTGTGTGAGAGACACAGACAGAACTGGAAGCCCCGGGAGATGAGACTGTGCCAGCGATGTGAGGTAGGAGAGGTGTGTGAGAGACACAGGCAGAACTGGAAGCCCCGGGAGATGAGACTGTGCCAGCGATGTGAGCTAGGAGAGGTGTGTGAGAGACACAGGCAGAACTGGAAGCTCCGGGAGATGGGACTGTGCCAGCGATGTGAGCTAGGAGAGGTGTGTGAGAGATACAGGCAGACACAGACAGTCTGAAAGCCCCAGGAGATGGGACTGTGCCAGCGATGTGAGCTAGCAGAGGTGTGTGAGAGAAACAGGCAGAACTGGAAGCCCCGGGAGATGGGACTGTGCCAGCGATGTGAGGTAGGAGAGGTTTGTGAGAGACACACACAGAACTGGAAGCCCCGGGAGATGGGACTGTGCCAGCGATGTGAGCTAGGAGAGGTGTGTGAGAGAAACAGGCAGAACTGGAAGCCCCGGGAGATGGGACTGTGCCAGCGATGAGAGGTGTGTGAGAGAAACAGACAGAACTGGACGCCCCGGGAGATGGGACTGTGCCAGCGATGTGAGGTAGGAGAGGTGTGTGAGAGACACAGACAGAACTGAAAGCCCCAGGAGATGGGACTGTGCCAGCGATGTGAGCTAGGAGAGGTGTGTGAGAGAGACAGGCAGACACAGACAGAACTGGAAGCCCCGGGAGATGGGACTGTGCCAGCGATGTGAGCTAGGAGAGGTGTGTGAGAGACACAGGCAGACACAGACAGAACTGGAAGCCCCGGGAGATGGGACTGTGCCAGCAATGTGAGCTAGGAGAGGTGTGTGAGAGACACAGGCAGACACACACAGAACTGGAAGCCCGGGAGATGGGACTGTGCCAGCGATTTGAGCTAGGAGAGGTGTGTGAGAGACACAGGCAGACACACACAGAACTGGAAGCCCGGGAGATGGGACTGTGCCAGCGATTTGAGCTAGGAGAGGTGTGTGAGAGACACAGGCAGACACACACAGAACTGGAAGCCCGGGAGATGAGACTGTGTCAGCGATGTGAGCTAGGAGAGGTGTGTGAGAGAGACAGGCAGAGACAGACAGAACTGGAAGCCCCGGGATATGAGACTGTGCCAGCGATGTGAGCTAGGAGAGGTGTGTGAGAGATATAGGCAGAACTGGAAGCCCCGGGATATGAGACTGTGCCAGCGATGTGAGCTAGGAGAGGTAGAAGATGAAACACACTTCCTGCTACGCTACACACAGTACTCTGAAGTGAGGCGCGCCCACCTGGAGAAACTCACAGCTCTTATCCAGAACTTTAATAATATAGGAGAGAACCAAAAAATAGCGATCCTCCTGGGAGAAGATGAAACCTCAGCAGGATTCGCTGCACACTATATCAGCGCCTGCCACAGGCTGAGAGACGCCCACTAACCCCCACATCCCTGTGTGTAATTGTTTCCCATATAGCGTGCAATCATTATACACCTACCCCCTGTTACTCATGTACTGTGCAATCATTATACCCTACCCTCTATTATTCATGTACTGTGTAATCATTATACCCTACCCTCTATTATTCATGTACTGTGCAATCATTATACCCTACCCTCTATTATTCATGTACTGTGTAATCATTATACCCTACCCTCCATTATTCATGTACCCTGCAATCATTATACCCTACCTGTTATTCATGTACCCTGCAATCATTATACCCTACCCTGTTATTCATGTACCCTGCAATCATTATACCCTACCCTGTTATTCATGTACTGTGTAATCATTATACCCTACCCTGTTATTCATGTACTGTGTAATCATTATACCCTACCCTGTTATCCATGTACTGTGTAACCATTATACCCTACCTCCTGTTATTCATGTACTGTGTAATCATTATACACTACCCCGTTATTCATGTACTGTGTAATCATTATACACTACCCCCGTTATTCATGTACTGTGTAACCATTATACCCTACCCCCTGTTATTCATGTACTGTGCAATCATGATACCCTACCCCCAATTATTCATGTACTGTGTAATCATTATACCCTACCACCTGTTATTCATGTACAGTGTAATTATTATACCCTACCCCCTGTTATTCATGTACTGTAATCATTATACCCTACCCCCTGTTATTCATGTACTGTGTAACCATTATACCCTACCCCCTGTTATTCATGTACTGTGTAATCATTATACCCTACCCTGTTATCCATGTACTGTGTAACCATTATACCCTACCTCCTGTTATTCATGTACTGTGTAATCATTATACACTACTCCGTTATTCATGTACTGTGTAATCATTATACACTACCCCCGTTATTCATGTACTGTGTAACCATTATACCCTACCCCCTGTTATTCATGTACTGTGCAATCATTATACCCTACCCCCAATTATTCATGTACTGTGTAATCATTATACCCTACCACCTGTTATTCATGTACAGTGTAATTATTATACCCTACCCCCTGTTATTCATGTACTGTAATCATTATACCCTACCCCCTGTTATTCATGTACTGTGTAACCATTATACCCTACCCCCTGTTATTCATGTACTGTGCAATCATTATACCCTACCCCCTGTTATTCATGTACTGTGTAACCATTATACCCTACCCCCTGTTATTCATGTACTGTGTAATCATTATACCCTACCCCCTGTTATTCATGTACTGTGTAATCATTGTACCCTACCCCCTGTTATTCATGTAGTGTGTAATCATTATACCCTAGCCCCTGTTATTCATGTACTGTGTAACCATTATACCCTTCCCCCTGTTATACATGTTCTGTGTAATCATTATACCCTACCCCCTGTTATTCATGTACTGTGTAATCATTATACCCTACCCCCTGTTATTCATGTACTGTAATCATTATACCCTACCCCCTGTTATTCATGTACAGTGTAATCATTATACCCTACCCCCTGTTATTCATGTACTGTAATCATTATACCCTACCCCCTGTTATTCATGTACAGTGTAATTATTATACCTTACCCCCTGTTATTCATGCACTGTATAACCATTATACCCTACCCCCTGTTATTCATGTACTGTGTAATCATTATACCCTACCCCCTGTTATTCATGTACTGTGTAACCATTATACCATACCCCGTTATTCATGTACTGTGTAACCATTATACCCTACCCCCTGTTATTCATGTACTGTGTAATCATTATACCCTACCCCCTGTTATTCATGTACTGTAAGTATTATACCCTACCCCCTGTTATTCATGTACTGTGTAACCATTATACCCTACCCCCTGTTATTCATGTACTGTATAATCATTATACCCTACCTCCTGTTATTCATGCACTGTGCAATCATTATACCCTACCCCCTATTATTCATGTACTGTGTAATCATTGTACCCTACCCCCTGTTATTCATGTACAGTGTAATTATTATACCCTACCCCCTGTTATTCATGTACTGTAATCATTATACCCT
Source organism: Ascaphus truei (assembly GCF_040206685.1). Taxonomy (NCBI): domain Eukaryota; kingdom Metazoa; phylum Chordata; class Amphibia; order Anura; family Ascaphidae; genus Ascaphus; species Ascaphus truei. Next base: position 24,165,612 of record NC_134502.1, read on the forward strand.
ACCCCCTGTTATTCATGTACTGTGTAACCATTAAACCCTACCCCCTGTTATTCATGTACTGTAATCATTATACCCTACCCCCTGCTATTCATGTACTGTGTAATCATTATACCCTACCCCCTGCTATTCATGTACTGTGTAATCATTATACCCTACCCCCTGTTATTCATGTACAGTGTAATTATTATACCTTACCCCCTGTTATTCATGTACTGTAATCATTATACCCTACCCCCTGTTATTCATGTACTGTGTAACCATTAAACCCTACCCCCTGTTATTCATGTACTGTGTAACCATTATACCCTACCCCCTGTTATTCATGTACTGTGTAATCATTATACCCTACCCCCTGTTACCCATGTACTGTGTACTCATTATACCTACCCCCTGTTATTCATGTACTGTGTAATCATTATACCCTACCCCCTGTTATTCATGTACTGTGTAATCATTATACCTTACCCCGTTATTCATGTACTGTGTAATCATTATACCCTACCCCCTGTTATTCATGTACTGTGTAACCATTATACCCTTCCCCCTGTTATTCATGTACTGTGTAATCATTATACCCTACCCCCTGTTATTCATGTACTGTAATCATTATACCTTACCCCGTTATTCATGTACTGTGTAACCATTATACCCTTCCCCCTGTTATTCATGTACTGTGTAATCATTATACCTTACCCCCTGTTATTCATGTACTGTGAAATCATTATACCCTACCCCCTGTTATTCATGTACTGTGTAACCATTATACCATACACCGTTATTCATGTACTGTAATCATTATACCCTACCCCGTTATACATGTACTGTGTAATCATTATACCCTACCCCCTGTTATTCATGTACTGTGCAATCATTATACCCTACCCCCTGTTATTCATGTACTGTGTAACCATTATACCTTACCCCCTGTTATTCATGTACTGTGTAACCATTATACCCTACCCCCTGTTTTTCATGTACTGTGTAACCATTATACCCTACCCCCTGTTATTCATGTACTGTGTAACCATTATACCGTACCCCGTTATTCATGTACTGTGTAACCATTATACCCTACCCCCTGTTATTCATGTACTGTGTAACCATTATACCATACCCCGTTATTCATGTACTGTGTAACCATTATACCCTACCCCCTGTTATTCACGCTTTGGCAATACTGAAATGTTCTTTCGTCATGCCAATAAAGCTTATTTGATTTGATTAATACCATGCAGAGGGATGTAATATGCAGGGTAATATAATAACACGCAGAGAGATATATTACCACGCAGAGGGATAAATTAACTTAAAAAATACCATCAATTGACTTGCTGGGACTGTTAAAATGTAAAACCCATCCTCCCCACGGTCAACTGAAAACATACATGACAAAAAAAGTCACTGCCCACTGTATAACAAAACCAGTATTACTCATCTCACATATTACAACAATCGAAAAGCTAGAATGTCAACGTTGCGACCCCAGCGTTGGGTCGTCGTCAGTTAATGATAATGTTAACACGTTTGGGTAGCCAATGCCGTGGCCATCATGTCACGGGATCTTGCACGCCAGGGGGCTCCAGGGTGTGGTAGCTACGTCATGGATTTGTGGTGTATGTTTTCTTGGGGGGGGGGGGGTTGGGGGGATCATGCGTTCCTGGGGAGCACTGAACACGATCTGACCAGGCGAGGAACGGAGGAAGAGGAGGCCTCCGTCCGCGGCGTCGGTGACGTCGTGTTCATGTGATTTCGAGAAGATACGTTCCTCCTGTGATTTGGGCACGATGCCAAACTCTCTTCTCCCAGGTAATGCCTCGTGATAAGTTATATTCTGCCCTAAGCAGGAGCACTCATCACGATGTTTCACCTGCAGAACACAGTCCCACACCCTTTTTATGTCGGGGTATCGTGAGATTATTATAAAGAAAGGTCACTCAGAGTTTGTATAAGATAAGGTTTGTTGTTTATTGTAATACAACAAAATAACAAGAAAAAACAAGATAAGTAAAATAGCAACATAAGATAACAATCCATATCTTTCTATGCAGAGATTATTTACTTAGTATGCCTGTCATACTCACGAACCCAAAGGTATTATGATAGGTCACGCCAGTCTCATTAGGTCTCGTCTCAGTGTGGCTTGCCACTCGGTTCTGTCTAACATGGCCTTACGCGAACCTTTTATTGTCCGTTTCGTATGCGTGGTATGTGTGGTACGTGCTCATTATCTGTGGCTACTGACGTGTCTTACTGGCAGATTAACCACAGAGTGCTTACAAATACAATAATAGACATAAACCTGGCGCATGTGATATAGTGAAGTGATAATAAAGTCCAAATAAAGGATATACAGACTATTAGTCCCAATCCTGAATGGTCAGCTGGTGATAGATGGTTTCAAAATCACAGTTCACAGAGTAAAAAGCATACAGTCCTCTTCACGTTGTATATTCAACCTGCAGATGTGTGACATGAAACAGAAAAACAGGACATTGCGCAGTATATTTGATAGCCAATGATGCCCTTCATTTCTGAGCTCAATAAATTGCCTACTGTACTTACTAGAAGTAGATGGAATACATGCAGGGGAGAGAATCTCTGCTTGGAGCCTTCTGGGTCCCGGTCGCCTTCGGTATAACACGAACCCCTCGTGGTGTCCTCCGCTACCGTAGATGTAGCGGAGGACACCCAGAAGGCTCCAAGCAGAGATTCTCTCCCCTGCATGTATTCCATCTACTTCTAGTAAGTAGGCAATTTATTGAGCTCAGAAATTAAGGGCATCATTGGCTATCAAATATACTGCGCAATGTCCTGTTTTTCTGTTTCATGTCACACATCTGCAGGTTGAATATACAACGTGAAGAGGACTGTATGCTTTTTACTCTGTGAACTGTGATTTTGAAACCATCTATCACCAGCTGACCATTCAGGATTGGGACTAATAGTCTGTATATCCTTTATTTGGACTTTATTATCACTTCACTATATCACATGCGCCAGGTTTATGTCTATTATTGTATTTGTATTCTTGTTTTGAGGTTTATTTTGGGATATTCCTCAGTAGATTACCAGGCTGCTTTATGTTGTGCACGGCACTGTTTTAGTTTGTGCACTGCACAGTTATAATTTAGGTATAGCGCTTGTTACAGTATATTTTGTATTTTCACAGAGTGCTTACAGTTCAAATAACTTCTGCTTTATGCTAAATACCTGCCTCTTAACGACATATGTCACAACTATACATCCTGGCCATTTCTCGGCAGATCACTGAAACTATATCTGGAAATTTCTGGTAACTGATATTATCTCCAAAGCAAGAGAAAAATAGTTAATATTATGACAGTATACTCTAAGCTGTACTAAGACATATAATTATACTATATATATACCTTATGCTACCTGTAATCCACAACAATTATGCTATATATGTACCTTATGCTACCTGTAATCCATAACACCTGTGATAATCTGACCTCCGCTGCCCCAAGATCAGGCAGTTTTACTCCTAATATTTGCCTTGAACCCCCCTAACCCCCCCAACATGCAGAGAACCGCCCTCTTGTAGGTTTACGAAAGCCCCTATTATATATTTTTAAGGGCTATGTCAGGTGAATAGATGCCATTGTCCCTATACACATTGAACCCATACCCATCCAGATTTGGTTGTGACCTCACCAAATTGCCCAACAAGGGTGCATACAGTGTGCCCCCAAAAACCCAGATTCCCACCACCAATCATTTTACTCACCGCCTGGCCCTAGCCATGCTGCCCCGATCCCAAATGCATGTGAACATTAAACCAATGGAATAACCCCACCCCAACCCGTCTAGGGACAGCTGGAAAAAACGTTACTAAAGTGCAAACATGTCAACGGAACCCAACCCTTATCCATTAACCATTGGCCCGACCAAAGCCGACATGACCCACAATTATCCGCCCCACCATCTCTAGTGGGCAGAGATGCCTTATACTCCACCCCTGCGCGCCAAACCCAGGTAACCTGCTCCGTTTGAGACCTTCTTATCATAAACTCCAATCAACCTGACCCAATGAAACTTGATTTCCCCACCAACAAATGTTGATTTTCTTTTCGACCTCGAAACCAGCCTGATGTTCTTCAAGGTGCCAAAAGGTCCACTGCTCTGTCTTCTTCAATCTGGCAACATGCACTTAACCATGAAGGCTTCCTCCATGGTCCCCTGCCCTTCCACACTTTGGCTTCCCCCAAAAACCAACCAGAATCCAAACCTCTCTGACCAAGCTCCTCCAAAGTGTCTCCTGACTGCAGGTCCAAATTCAAGTCTTCCCCAAGCGTGTCATTCTACTAACACAGGTCCCACACCGTACTGTTAATACTCACTGCAGCCGCGTCTGGAGCCAGGAGCGTGAATAAAAGGAACTTGAGACTAGACAGCGAATCTGTGATCCAAGTTAAACAGTCCAGCGTCAGCTTGGGCTCAAAAATGAACGTTCAGAGAAAAACTAAACCACCTCCTCTGAAAATAAATACCTGGGGTAGAGGGGCAAGCTAAAAGCCGCTCACGTGCTGACTGAAGGAACCAGCCTATGTAGCAGCAAGCTGCTTGTCCACACTGAATAACTACTGTACACATTGTTGAGTCCCTTATCAGCCCTACCTTAGCCATCAATTCTGTCAATGCAGGAAACTCCCTATAACCTGTCCGACAGGTATAGCATTCACTACTGCTTTTCTTTGGCTAGATGATGCAATGTAGCTTGTTGGTACCCACCAACGTCAGAGCTAGCGTCCAAATAAAGACACGCCACACCAGCAACATGACGGGTAACATCCACGTAACCTGTTGTGGACACGAACAAGAGGTTTAAATCGGGTTAGTGCAGAACCCCCCTGTGCTCACCGAAATCTGCCTCCCCACTAGACCAGAAGGAACTAAAATCTCAAAACCGTAATCAGAAGTGGAACAGCCAACGGACATACATATGTCAATAAATAAAACGGCTCACTGGGCGCGTGGCTAAAACTGGCCCCTGGCGGCATGGAAAGTCGAAATACCAGGTCTGCTCCCGTCGGCCAGGATTGTGGTTCTACATCTGCGGGATCGCAGGCTGGCGATGATATCACACACTGCTTTTACATTCCCTTCCCGCCCTTGTTTCTCTATCCCTTTCATTTTATTAAAGGGCTGTACAATTTCACGCTATGGGGCGTGCGCTTTCTTTCCGATGCCAAAGCAAATATAAAGATCCTCGTGATACCAGGCACCCCCCCAAGGTAGGTCACCCTGCGAAGGTTTAAGAAAAACTCCTATGCTTGTGTATATATCCCCTTATATCCAAATGTACGATCGCCCCATCCAGGTAAGGCCACGCGTATAGTGCCCGCGACCGCCGCGGGCGCTTATAGTAAGCGCAATGGCGACAATGCGACGGAGCGACGCGAATTTTGGTAGCCGGCAATATTTGATTTTTCAAGGGCTGTCGTCTCATTTGACAGCCCCTGAACCAATCATATGCCAGTACGCCCGCGACACCGCCGCAAAGCGAAATATAACTTTGGCTAGCGGCGACGGGTGACGTCACCCGTCCGGTCGCCCATCGCGGGCACTATATGCGCGGCCTAAGACAAATGCGATTGAGGAAGCATGCATCATGGATCTTCTTGGGAACCGCTCCCAATGGAGAGACATGCACATTTACATATGGTGGGGGCCCCGAAGGGCTCAGCTGTTCAACCCTTGTGTCGTGTTAGTTGTGTACCCAGAATCTCCGGGTAGTGCGGAATCTTCACGCGTTCCGTGGCAGCCCCACCACGAGAGATCTTCCACCTACACTGTGTCTCCCAAATTCGTAGCCCTCAAACTCACATCTGATCTGCCGAGTAACCAAAACCCTCCTGAAAACCAGGTCCTTGGGAACCACTTTGGATGGGGTTCATCCTATTGGAAGCAGCAGTGACCCCTTTCATGTGCTGCGATTTCATCCGGGAAGAACAACCTGTCTTTCATTACGTGGCACAGTTTTTTGTTGTTGTTTGTTTTTTGATTTTCTTTTATTTAATATGTATTATTTTTTGGCTTTAGCTGGTTTTGTTATATTCACGTGCATGTCTTGCATTTATTCACTAAATAGGCACTTTTTTTGCCCTTATATATAATATTATACACTATCACAGTATCTAACAAATGTTTTGTCTAGAACTATTTATAACAGGTGTAGTGCTACGAGATATATTTACTGTACATATATACTGTATATATATATATATATATATATATATATATTTTATATATATATATATATATATATATATATATATATATACGAAAAAAAGGGAAATAACCTCGCATTCACTCCAAGAAAATAATGGTCACCATAAGCCAGTATATAATGGAAACATTTCCATAGCAGGCGGTGCTCACGGGTCAATAGTAATAATGTGGCAAGAAAAAGAGAACCCGCTTGTATACCGTATATAGAAAATAACAATTTATTGATTGACACAAAGAGAAATAGATAACAGTACAAAAATATTTTTTTAAAAAGTAGGCTAGGACCCCTGACACGAATACTACCCAAAAGAAACACTGTTGCATGAAATAGGGATAAACTATCAATATAAACCCTAATGCCTAGTATAGACAAAAATAGTGAGAATCACTTAGATATGCAAAAAAACTCTTAGACAGGCCATTTCAAATTCCAAGTAAATGAGACATGCATCTGATGTAATAAGTCCCCAAGGGCACAGAGTGATAAGCCCGTATCTACAATACTTCCTCATCAAGCATAAATTCCGCCACTTAAAAGCAGATATGTAATCCAAACCCACAGCAGTTGAATCATGTGAGAAATTGGGTGCTGTGCTCTGAGGGTCACTCTGTACGCAGAATTAAATAACACTCATGTAACATAGAAAAATACGTGCTCTCACAAAGAGTGCAGAGTGAATAACCTGTGTATTGCACACATGAATATCAAAAGCGTTCAAAGTCCAAAAAGATAATCGCAGCAGTGTTAGGCAGCATAGTTACGTGACTGCATAATCCAGGGGTCCTGCCTAGCGCCCCCACTCCTACGCGTTTCGTCAGAGGACTTCAACATGGAGTGGTGGGGAGGCTAGGACAGAACACTGTTTAAAAAAGGTTGATTTTCTTGCCAAATGAGTGAATAAACAGCTGTGTATCATCTTTACTATGAATAGCAGTGCGTACCTCCGCGTGTCAAGGTGAGACGCATGGTGTCTACGCCCAGTTCCTGTATGACGTCACCACGCATAACGCGCATGCGACTTATAACCGCGACTCAAAAGTTAATGCTGCACAGGGTGGTAACGCATACAAGCTCTGCGTAGGCTTAACGCGTATTGCGTATTTTCAACGTTGCGCATGCGCAATATGCGTTAAGCCTACACAGAGTTGTGTGTGTTGTGTGTGTTTCGAACAGCCCGGGGGGGAGGGGAGGGGGACTTTACAGCACTTTACAGCCCGATCAATCTGCCCCCCTTTTATCACCACCCTTCCCTCTCCTCCTCCACCCCTCTGCCTGGGCTCAATGGCTGCCTCGCCCCCCCCCCCCCCCCCGCCCCCCCACGCCGAAAAAACAGATCGCGGTGCAGTAACTTGCACGTGCCGCCGGCAAGCAAGGCGGCCGTGCGGGCGTTTGCAGCGGGACCTCAGCCTGAGCCCTTTGAGCCATAGGGTAAGACATTCCTATCTACCCTAGGGCTCAATGCTCACACGTAGGCTCTCCCTAATCCCCTATTAAGGGTTACACCCTTATGCTGTGCTTTTCCTACAGTGATCAGGACAGGCAAATAAACCCTCTTTGTCAGCCGCACGCCGCAATTTTTGACCCTCATTTTTTTTTTTCCCCCCCCACATGTTTTTTATTAGGCATAATCATCTTTACAGACATTGGTTTTACATTATCAGTGTTGGCCTAATACAGTTGTATTTTCCTTGTTCATGTGGGGGGGAGAGAGAAAGAAAGGAAAGATCCCCTATGGCCAAGTCATGGTCCCTGGGGTGTGGAAAAAGAAGGAGAGGAGGGGGGGGGAGGGGAGAGAGAGGGAGTCATTCCACCCTCTCCTCGTCCGGCCGGGTCCCGGCATCCGTCCTTCACGGCCTTACTGTGGTTCAGATCCGTCTGGGGTTGCATCCTGCTTTGGTTCGGATTAATGGGTTAACCAGGGTTCCCAGATTTGATAGAAACCTTCAGTTGAGCGTTTCAAGAAAGCCGTGAGTTTTTCCATACTCATAACATCGTTAACTCTTTTTTTCACTAGCTGTTTGGTGGGGGGGGGGGGGGGGCGCTATCTTCTTCCAAGAGTATGCGACTGAACACCTTGCTGCTGTTAGAATAAAGGAGATTAATTTCCATACTGGGCGATCGATGTCCTCTATCGGTTAGAAAAATGAAGTGGTTTTGGTGACATTGAATGGGGTTCCTTGTCGGAGCAGGATCGCTACTCCCCGCTCTTTACTGTTAAATGACGAGAAGAAACCCGTAGGGAATACATTGCTAATCAATTTGGGGCAGCCCTTGGGATGTAAAGTGCGTCTCTTGGAGGAAGATGATATCTCCCTTGGACTTTCTCAGCTCTTCGAGCGCCAGTCGTCTTTTTCTGTTATTATTCAGGCCCTTTACGTTAAGTGATACACATTTAATTGCGGACTGACTAGCCATTTGGGCGAGAGAGTTTAGTGTCCATCGGGGTCTCGCCCTTCCCACCGGGGAGATCCTGGTTCGTTGGTTCAGAGAGCCTTTTTAACGCTTCTTGATGGTGCTGTTTGAGTATGGGTGTCAGGCCCGCCCGACGAGGGGTTGGGTGGGAGGAGGGCGGGGAAGGTCGAGAGGGGGGGGGGGATAGGCTACTGGGACAGGGTCAGCAGCAAGAGGCAAAGAGTACGGCTGGGATTGGCTACCGGCATTTGGGCGTAAGGCCCAATGGGGGGGGGGAGTCCGATGGTTCAGGTATGGGCGTGCAGGGAAGGTGCGGGCCCTTGTACTTGCTTAGTGTAAGCTCTACCTTAGTTTAAGAGGGGAGGGGGGAGGAAGGGGAGGGGGATAAGGGGGGGGAGAAGGGGGAGGGGGGGAGAAGGGGAAGGGGGGGAGAAGGGGGAGGGGGGAGGGGAGAAGGGTGAGGGGGGGAGGGGAGGGGGGTAGAAGGGGGAGGGGGGGAAGTGTGGGGGGGAGAAGGGGGGGGGGAGAAGGGGGAGGGGAGCAGAGAGGGAGAGAGTCAGAGTGATAAGAAACAATGCAGAACAGTGCATACACGTCCCCAGGAGCCATATCAAGTACTGATTTAATTCTGCATAACCCTATTGACCAGCTTAATAGCTTGTTGCCCCTCGCAGGGGGGAAATTGTACAGAAAGCCCCAGGGGGGGGATAGTCCTGGGTTGATAGACTGCATAATATTACATTTCAAGAATGCTGTCAGATAACTTGCTGGCTAATGCTGTGTTTTTTGCCTAAGCTTGCTGGGAAGAGGGGGGGGAGGGAGAGGAGGTGGAGGGAGGGAGGGAGGGGGAGGGGGAGTGAGGGAGTGGGAGGGGGAGGGAGGGAGGGGGAGGGGGAGTGAGGGAGGGGGAGGGAGGGGGGGGGAGAGAAGGGGCGGGAGAGAAAATGGAGTACATTATATTATAACACATAGAACTTTTCTCAACTTCAACATTCATTAACTGAGGAACAGGTTTTTTTTGTTTTGTTTTTTTTTAACATAACTCAACTGGGGCATAGGGACGGCTTAGCACTGGTTCCATGTGGCCAGCTAACCTAGACTGCCAGTTACTGTAATAGTGTCACTGCCGCTGCTTCCATTATCGAAGTCATTTGGGTTTCCTGTCTTGTGCAGGGCTCATTAGGCGGCTTCTCAGTTAACTAGTATGGCCTAGTCTGGGATGGGGAGGGGAGGGGGAGGTAGCAACAATCGTGCGAACCGAGCCTGGGGTCCATAGTCCTGTACCCGGGCCTCAGACAGATTACATTTTGCTACTTACATTTAGTAGATCGCAGTGCAGTTGTCGAGGCATCGCGCTCCCCTCCTATCCCGCCCACAAATCCCCCCGCCAACCCCCCCCCCCATCCCAGCCGGTCCACAGCACTCTTCAACTGCCATCCGGTCAGCAGGCAAAAGTTATAGTAGCTCCAGCTGTGGGTTGCCTCCGATCGTCAGGGGTCGGATTCTGAAGCTATGCGGTTGGCTGGGTCTGGTGTGGTTCTTGAGCCGTCATGTGCTGCCGCCTTCGCTGGGGACTATGGTGCTGCTCATCTGTTCTTAGACTGCCTTGGCGCCGCCGTTCTCCTCGCGGGACGGGTGCCTGGTGGTTCCCGCCTCCTCCCGGTGCGGTGGGTCTTGTAGTTGCATCCGTTGTCCAGGAAAGCGGCGGGGGCAGGCCCAGGGCTTTCACGAATGGGGCCGTGTCCTCAGGGCGGCGGATGGTCAGGAATTTGCCGCCATGGCTTACCGTAAGCCTGAACGGAAATCCCCAGCGGTACTTCACCTCCTTCTCCCGGAGGAATGAGGTCAAGGGCTTCATTTCTCTCCTTCGGTCGACTGTTATCCGTGACAGGTCGTTGAAAATTTGGAGAGTTTCGTTTTGGAAAGGTAGTGACTCTTTCCCTCTGCAGGCGGTGATGATCTTCTCCTTTACTGTATAATCTTACGATTACATTGCGTCGCCGGTTGGGATCTTCTGATCTGGGAGCTAAAGCCCCGGTGGGCCCTATCCATCTCTAGGTCCCTGTCCTCTAACGGGCCGCAGAGCGATGTGAACAGTTCTGCAAGATAGGGACGAAGCTGGCCAGGTAAGACCGTCTCCGGTACATTTCTTATGCGCAGATTCTGGCGCCTGTCCCTATTTTCTTGGTCTTCCTCGCCCGTCTTTGAGACGGGAGATCTCCTCTCCTAGCCGGATGATTTCTTCCTCGGCTGCTGTTTGTCTTGCCAGGGACTCCTCCAGTCCACCTTCCAGAGTCGTTGTCCTCTCTGTTAGGCCAGACATCTCCTGTTTAATCTCCGCTACTGCTACTTCTGATTTCTGCCCGCAGGGATGTTTGGAGCTTGACATGCATGGTAGAGAATAGGCTCTCCAGGTCGGATCGGGTGATCGGTTCCTCTATCTCCATTTCGGGAGTTTCATGGGCTTTCGCACCCTTATTTAGAGCTGCTTGCGGCTCTTGTGAACCTCGTGGTCCGCCGCCCTCTCGGTTTGCTGGGCTCTTCTGTGTCGGGGTGAAGAACCGTGACACCGCTGGTGCTGCGGGCTTCTTTGTGTGTTTGGACATGCTCCGGGATTTCTCCACGTAAAGGGTGTATGTTTTTTGAGCCGTCAATTTCGGGTTTGGGAGCGTTATTTATTAAGTTTTAGTCGGTGGGTCCGCGGAGCTGCTCTCCTACACCCCCCATTCCTGATGACATCATCGGAAACCCATCGACCCTCATTTTTAATGTTTTTTTTTTTTAATGTCACATTGATTTATTAAACTCCCCCCCCCCCCCTTTTTAATCTGTAATCTGATTGAAACGGTATATATAATATGTATCAATTTACCACCGGATATATTCATGGCTTAACACTACACTTGCCGAGGTGTGGCTTTCTCACATTCTTCGTGGATGGAATGTACTTGGACCACATCTAGATTTGCTCTATAGATATTAGGAGGTTGCATTTAAAACTCTAAGGCCAGGCCTGCACAACACGCGGCCCGCCGGCACTCACTGTGCGGCGGCTTTACCCCTCCTCCCTCCCCCGAGTCCGCTCTCCCTCCCCCGAGCCCGCTCTCCCCCCGCTGAGCCGAGCCCGCTCTCAAGACTGCACGCTCTAGCAGTGCGGCACTTCCGGTGCCTGCTGCTTGCGAGCGCGCAGTCCTGCCTGCTCTCCGCCGTGATCTGAGGTGCAGGGGGGGGGGTGGGGGGAGGGGAGGTGCAGGGGGTAATGTGAGGTGAGGAGGTGCAGGGGGTGATGTGAGGTGCAGGGGGTGATGTGAGGTGCAGGGGGATATGTGAGGTGCAGGGGGTGATGTGAGGTGCAGGGGGATATGTGAGGTGCAGGGGGATATGTGAGGGGCAAGGGGATATGTGAGGTGCAGGGGATATGTGAGGTGCAGGGGGATATGTGAGGTGCAGGGGGATATGTGAGGTGCAGGGGGATATGTGAGGTGCAGGGGATATGTGAGGTGCAGGGGGATATGTGAGGTGCAGGGGGATATGTGAGGTGCAGGGGATATGTGAGGTGCAGGGGGATATGTGAGGTGCAGGGGATATGTGAGGTGCAGGGGGATATGTGAGGTGCAGGGGGATATGTGAGGTGCAGGGGATATGTGAGGTGCAGGGGGATATGTGAGGTGCAGGGGGATATGTGAGGTGCAGGGGGATATGTGAGGGGCAGGGGGATATGTGAGGGGCAGGGGGATATGTGAGGGGCAGGGGGATATGTGAGGGGCAGGGGGATATGTGAGGGGCAGGGGGATATGTGAGGTGCAGGGGGTGATGTGAGGTGCAGGGGGATATGTGAGGGGCAGGGGGATATGTGAGGGGCAGGGGGATATGTGAGGTGCAGGGGGTGATGTGAGGTGCAGGGGGATATGTGAGGGGCAGGGGGATATGTGAGGGGCAGGGGGATATGTGAGGGGCAGGGGGATATGTGAGGGGCAGGGGGATATGTGAGGGGCAGGGGGATATGTGAGGTGCAGGGGGTGATGTGAGGTGCAGGGGGATATGTGAGGGGCAGGGGGATATGTGAGGTGCAGGGGGATATGTGAGGTGCAGGGGGTGATGTGAGGTGCAGGGGGATATGTGAGGTGCAGGGGGATATGTGAGGTGCAGGGGGTAATGTGAGGTGCAGGGGGTGATGTGAGGTGCAGGGGGATATGTGAGGTGCAGGGGGATATGTGAGGTGCAGGGGGTAATGTGAGGTGCAGGGGGATATGTGAGGTGCAGGGGGATATGTGAGGTGCAGGGGGATATGTGAGGTGCAGGGGGATATGTGAGGGGCAGGGGGATATGTGAGGGGCAGGGGGATATGTGAGGGGCAGGGGGATATGTGAGGGGCAGGGGGATATGTGAGGTGCAGGGGGTGATGTGAGGTGCAGGGGGATATGTGAGGGGCAGGGGGATATGTGAGGTGCAGGGGAATATGTGAGGTGCAGGGGGATATGTGAGGGGCAGGGGGATATGTGAGTGGCAGTGGGTGATGTGAGGTGTGGGGGGATATGTGAGGTGCAGGGGGATATGTGAGGTGCAGGGGGATATGTGAGAGGCAGGGGGATATGTGAGGTGCAGGGGGATATGTGAGGTGCAGGGGGTGATGTGAGGTGCAGGGGGTGATGTGAGGTGCAGGGGGATATGTGAGGTGCAGGGGGATATGTGAGGTGCAGGGGGTGATGTGAGGTGCAGGGGGATATGTGAGGTGCAGGGGGATATGTGAGGTGCAGGGGGTAATGTGAGGTGCAGGGGGTGATGTGAGGTGCAGGGGGGTATGTGAGGTGCAGGGGGATATGTGAGGTGCAGGGGGATATGTGAGGTGCAGGGGGTGATGTGAGGTGCAGGGGGATATGTGAGGTGCAGGGGGATATGTGAGGTGCAGGGGGATATGTGAGGGGCAGGGGGATATGTGAGGGGCAGGGGGATATGTGAGGGGCAGGGGGATATGTGAGGGGCAGGGGGATATGTGAGGGGCAGGGGGATATGTGAGGGGCAGGGGGATATGTGAGGTGCAGGGGGTGATGTGAGGTGCAGGGGGATATGTGAGGGGCAGGGGGATATGTGAGGTGCAGGGGAATATGTGAGGTGCAGGGGGATATGTGAGGGGCAGGGGGATATGTGAGTGGCAGTGGGTGATGTGAGGTGCGGGGGGATATGTGAGGTGCAGGGGGATATGTGAGGTGCAGGGGGATATGTGAGAGGCAGGGGGATATGTGAGGTGCAGGGGGATATGTGAGGGGCAGGGGGATATGTGAGGTGCAGGGGAATATGTGAGGTGCAGGGGGATATGTGAGGTGCAGGGGGGTGATGTGCAGGGGGGGTGAGGTGCAGGGGGGTGAGGTGAGGTGCAGGGGGGGGGGTGTGAGGTGCAGGGGAGTGATGTGAGGTGCAGGGGGGATGTGAGATGCAGAGGGGTGGAATGTGTGTGGTCTGCGGGGGGGGTATTGTGTGTGATGTGGAGGGTGAGTATTGTGTGTGATGTGGAGGGTGAGTATTGTGTGTGATGTGGAGGGTGAGTATTGTGTGTGATGTGGAGGGTGAGTATTGTGTGTGGGTGAGGGGGAGAGATGGGGGTGTGAGAGACGGAGAGTCACAAACGTTGATGATGAGGGGTGCAGGGGGAGATATATGAAGATGATGAGGAGTGCTGGGGGAGATATGAGGATGAAGATGATGAGTGGTGCTGGGGGGATATGAGGATGAGGGGTGCTGGGGGAGATATGAGGATGTTGATGAGGGGTGCTGGGGAGATGTATATCAGGATGAGTGTTGCTGGGGCAAATATGAGGATGATAAGGGGTGCTGAGAGAGATTGAGGGGTGCTGGAGATATGAGGATGATGATGAGAGGTGCTGGGGGAGAGATGATGATGATGATGATGATGATTTTACCCGTTCGGCCCGAATCTGTATTCCTTGGAGCAGCTCGGCCCTCCTCACTTGACAAGTTGTGCAGGCCTGCCCTAAAGCCTCGTCCAGGGTGGTGCTGAGCGGCGCGCTCACACTGGACACGTTGCGATAATGCCCGTGGCCTCCGCGAGCGGGCGGGCGCGCCTGCTCGGCGCTCAGCCGCTTGACAAAAAAAACAAAATTGATTTTGCAGCTCGCCAGCGCGTCACGTGAGCGGTTCGCCCCAATGAGGGCGAACCAGCTCCGTGACGTCGGGGGCCGCGCCTAGCCAGCCGGGAAAAGCGCGGCCGAGCAGGGCGCAGCGCACGAGCGCCAGCGCGCCCGTTCCCTACCTGGACGAGGCCTAACTGGTTTATTTAGCGAGCAGCGGAGCTAATAGGAGTGCGAGCTTTCAAAATGATTTTTCTCTCTATTTCATTATTGTGACGCTTCCTTAGGCCCGTAATATAGTGGGGGTGCGCTTGCTGCGCCATGCGCGGGCGCGGCACGTGTGGTTGGCTGCGGTTAGCCAGCCATTGTGTACTAGGGCCGTGGGCGGGCACGGCAGTGAGCGTGGAGCCTGGCGATAGTGGGGACGACTCCGAAAAGTAAGTATTTGCGCCGCTACCACTCAGTCTGCAGTGTATGTGTGTATGTGTGTTTTTGATTTATTGTTTAAGTTGATGTGGTCCCTTTCCTTCCCCCCCCCCCTTCCCTCCATCCACTATAGTCAGGGTATGTTGTATAAATCCTATCACCCTTTTAATGATAGTTTTGAGCTAATACACGCACTTCACATTCTCCACCAATGAGGGCTCCGACGGGGCTATTTAAAGAAGATCCCTCGGACGCTACCATAACAACTCCTGGCGAAGCCCAAATAGCAGAGTCGGTGGCTGATACTGCCGTGATCTCGGGAGACGGACATCCCCGCTCACTTCCACTCACTCGGCTACTCGGAAGTCGAGAAACCGGACCAGCCAGGGACTAGACTGTGATAGACGCCAGAGCAGAGCAGCGCCGAAAGCGCCGGAACCTCACTCAAATTCTTACGTCTTTGCTTACACGCGCTTTCATCTTGGAAACACCATTGCCTCGTACACACCCCATGGTGAAGACACAGCCGTTTGGAGATATCTTACCGGGAGCTGATTTGAGACTCCCATCAACCCCTTTTTGGGATTTACCACAGTTTTGGAAGTTCCTATTTTATTTTGAGAACATTTGAGTGGCCCATATCTCAGATTTCCACTGTTGGTCCACACTGAGTTGAGAATATATTGTATTACATTACATAGTTACATATATAGTTACGTAATAATATATTGTATTACATTACATAGTTACATATATAGTTACGTAATAATATATTGTATTACATTACATAGTTACATATATAGTTACGTAATAATATATTGTATTACATTACATAGTTACATAAATAGTTACGTAATAATATATTGTATTACATTACATAGTTACATATATAGTTACATAGTAGATGAGGTTGAAAAAAGACATCGGTCCATCAAGTTCAACCTATGCTTTATGTAGACTACAGATACTTTATCCTATAGCTATACTTACTTATTGATCCAGAGGAAGGCAAACAAAAAAACCCCATTAAGGGGAAAAATTAATTTCTTCCTGACTCCAAGAATTGGCAATCGGATTACTCCCGGGATCAACCTTCTTCCCATGTATACTTATTTGGTATATCCCTGTATACCTTTCCCATCTAAAAAGATGTCCAACCTTTTTTTGAACAAATCTATTGTATCTGCCATCACAGTCTCCATGGGTAATGAATTCCACACTGTAACTGCCCTTACTGTAAAGAGCCCTTTCCTTTGTTGCTGGTGTATTGTATTTCTTTCTAGTTTTGGAGATGAAATCTGCACGCCAAAAGGCTCCCTATTGTTCTTACAGCAGCCCGTTGCTCTATATAGCCGCGGCGTGGAAGAATATATTAATGTACCATCGAGACATACAATAATTAAAAGAGTGAATGAAGTTAAATAAATGGAAAAGCTTTCAGCTCAACTGAATCAAAAATTAGATCATTTCTATAAGGTATGGGAACTGTGGCCTCCGTTTTTTTAGGTAGAATCCTGATCATGGTTGATTGTTATCCCTTGTATCTTTTACCTCTTAGACCTCGGCCATGTTTACCGCTTGCTGGCGGAAGCATGCTGACGCGCGCTCCCGCTCAGCACTGAGCCCCTACAGCCGCAATTAGAGCGGCTTTAGTAGGGGCTCGCCTACGCTTCCGCGCGCTTGCGGAAGCACAGGTCTTAGCAGATTTTAAAATTCCCCCGCTTGCTGGAGCGCAGGGCCGGTCACATGAGCGGTTCGCCCAATGAGGGCGAACCAGCTCCGTGACGCCACTGGCCCGCCCCCAGCCCGCCCCCTCACGGAGCACAGGGCAAGCAACCGCAAGGCCAGGGAAAGCACCCGCTTTCCCTGCGTCTCAGCACCCAAGCGAAGAGCCTGGACGAGGCCTTAGGCTGAGGCCCCAGTCCCTCCGCTGCACGCGCGCCCGCGAGACTGGCGGCGCGTGCAGCCGATTCCCCAGTCTGCAGTGAGCTGCAGGAAGAGAGACCCGGGGGGCGGGGGGCGTGGCGGGGGAGTGATGGGGGCGCGGCCATGACGTCACCCGGCAGGTTCGCCCTCATTGGCTGAACCGCCGGGGGGGCGTGGCTTAGCGCTCCGTCGCGAGTCCTGCTCTCAATTCTATTGAGAGCAGGAGCAACTCTCGCCCCAGCGCTGCGGCCCCCCCCCCCCTCGCAGCGGGCCCGGCGCCATTGAGGGGAGGGCTCTCGTCCCTGCAGCGTCCCCCACAGCGGGCGCTGCAGTAGCCAGCGGGGACCAGGCCTTAGCCCTGAAGCAAACAGGACATACTTGAAAACGAGAGGTAACACTCAATGTATTATTTCCTGGTAAAATATTTTATAAATAAATAAAATAAATAAATTAAGCACTCCCTCCCTTTTCCATTCCTTTCCTCTCTGGCCCCGTCTTTATCTATCCTTCTTCTTTATCTTTTCTATGTTAAAAAAAAAATAAAATAAAAAAATAAGAATAAATTTGAAATGAAAAGAATCCAAAGAGCTTTATGTATAAAAATTAAATTGATTTGCAACATATACAAAATAGCAAAAAAAAAAATTGTTCTGAAGATAATTGTTTTTACTAAGATAGATGTATAAATATTGTTCTTTTTAATAAATCAATTCTGCAGTATGAGAGAAAAAAAAATACAAATTCTACGCTCCCCAACTTTTGAAGATTGAAGCATGTGATATCCGAAACGCGCGTGCAGAAAACATAAAAAAAGAAAATTAAAGGGTTTGCCTTGTATATGCCGAAACATGAACACAGATCTGAATGTTAGTGATAAAAAATTAAAAAAAAGAAGAAAAAAAAAGAAATTAATCTG
>NC_134502.1:24188630-24361130 GCF_040206685.1 Ascaphus truei
GGAGTTTATGGAATAAATGACACTTAGGTATTTTTAAATCTTTATTGAACGGAGCCTCAAAGGTCAGATCTACTGCCTGCTACAGGGCGTAATGGGATAACGCGTCGTTTTATAAATATGTCGATGTTGACATAGCAGGTGTGTGCCAATCTATCAGAGAAACCAAACAACCAAATCACGAGACTGTGTGTACCGCTAACGTGAATGGGCTGCACCATCAGCTCATTGGCTGCATGTACTCTGAGGTACAGTAGGATCTGTGTATAGTAAGTATATTATCCTAATAGGTGAACCATATTCAGTCGTGTTGTCTCCTCTGCCTGTGAACAGGCAAATAAGCTGCGTATGCTCTATGGTAAGTGTAGCAATAGTAGGTCTATTCTGGTGGCAGATACACTCTGGTCTCGTGTGGTGGGACAGGTATATGCATTTCTTTTTCCAGCGTGTTGCAGGAAGAGTTTGTGAGGCTAGGTATAGCGTTGGAGAAAATGCATTGCATCACACTTTCATAATCGCCATATGCTCAGAAGTGGGTATACATATAGCAGGTAAAAACATAACATTTGCAGTGGGTGAATACTATGAGGTTATGGAAAACGCGTGGACGATTTGACCATGAGGTTTGGGCATAGGATATAAAAAAATTTAACAAAGCAAGGAAAATGGTGGGATTTCAAAATATAACATATATTTATTTCATTCTTTGAATGAGGTCGGTATCTTTTATAAAATGGAATCAATTAACAATACTACAAATAGAAAGGTTAATTTTTATTTAAGGGATCCTGTAGAGGGTAAATCCTTATACTGTGTCACATGAGGTATGTGTGATATACCTTAGAATTTGCCATCGCGAGATTATACACAGTTTAAAGTTCATTTAGAAAATGAACCCCCTTTTTTTTTTACCCTCTCTCTTTCCTTTTACTCTCAAATACTGGAAGATTTTTTAATCCACGAGAAAAAATGGTGGGAAAATACATTTCAAATATAGATTAAAATAGATGGATGTCCCTGATACTCTGAAGTCAGGTCACCCTACATTATATATACACCCAGGACTGTGTGAGCCTGTCCCTGATACTCTGCAGTCAGGTCACCCTACATTATATATACACCCAGGACTGTGTGAGCCTGTCCCTGATACTCTGCAGTCAGGTCACCCTACATTATATATACACCCAGGACTGTGTGAGCCTGTTCCTGATACTCTGCAGTCAGGTCAGCCTACATTATATATACACCCAGGACTGTGTGAGCCTGTCCCTGATACTCTGCAGTCAGGTCACCCTACATTATATATATACCCAGGACTGTGTGAGCCTGTCCCTGATACTCTGCAGTCAGGTCACCCTACATTATATATACACCCAGGACTGTGTGAGCCTGTCCCTGATACGCTGCAGCCAGGAAATCATCCTACATAACATATAAACCAAGGATTTAGCTGATAGTTACGGACCTTAGATGTGTTTATCAATATCCGGTCCTTTGGTTGCTTTGGTTCCTCCCGATGCTGGTAATCCCCGAACACCTAGCTCTCCTCATACCCTGTGTCTGTACTAATACTGGATTGTCTCCTTGGCACCGATGTCGTTGGCTCAATCCTGCTTCCTTGGTTCTGTGCTACAGAGTCATTCTGAGATAAGAGTCACTTAGAGATAAGAACGGACAGGCCCCTTTTGCCTGTGCCACCCTGCGGGGGGAGGGACAGACACCATGTCCCATAGCTCCCTCCTGTCTGTGTCACTGTGTCACCCTGCGGGGGGAGGGACAGACTCCATGTCCCATAGCTCCCTCCTGTCTGTGTCACTGTGTCACCCTGCGGGGGGAGGGACAGACTCCATGTCCCATAGCTCCCTCCTGTCTGTGTCACTGTGTCACCCTGCGGGGGGAGGGACAGTCTCCATGTCCCATAGCTCCCTCCTGTCTGTGTCACTGTGTCACCCTGCGGGGGGAGGGACAGACTCCATGTCCCATAGCTCCCTCCTGTCTGTGTCACTGTGCCACCCTGCGGGGGGAGGGACAGACACCATGTCCCATAGCTCCCTCCTGTCTGTGTCACTGTGCCACCCTGCGGGGTGTGGGACAGACTCCATGTCCCATAGCTCCCTCCTGTCTGTGTCACTGTGTCACCTTGCGGTGGGAGAGCCAGACTCCATGTCCCGTACAGTAGCTCCCTCCTGTCTGTGTCACTGTGTCACTGTGTCACCCTGCGGGGGGAGGGACAGACTCCATGTCCCATAGCTCCCTCCTGTCTGTGTCACTGTGTCACCTTGCGGTGGGAGAGCCAGACTCCATGTCCCGTACAGTAGCTCCCTCCTGTCTGTGTCACTGTGTCACTGTGTCACCCTGCGGGGGGAGGGACAGACTCCATGTCCCATAGATCCCTCCTGTCTGTGTCACTGTGTCACCCTGCGTGGGGAGGGACAGACTCCATGTCCCATAGATCCCTCCTGTCTGTGTCACTGTGTCACCCTGCGGGGGGAGGGACAGACTCCATGTCCTATAGCTCCCTCCTTTCTGTGTCACCCTGCAGGGGGAGGGACAGACTCCATGTCCCACACCTCCCTCCTGTCTGTGTCACTGTGTCTCCCTGCGGGGGGAGGGACAGACTCCATGTCCCATAGCTCCCTCCTGTCTGTGTCACTGTGTCACCCTGCGGGGGGAGGGACAGACTCCATGTCCCATAGCTCCCTCCTGTCTGTGTCACTGTGTCACACTGCGGGGGGAGGGACAGACTCCATGTCCCATAGCTCCCTCCTGTCTGTGTCACTGTGTCATCCTGCAGTGGGAGGGGCAGACTCCATGGTTAAAAATATATATATATACGTACAGTGTGTTTCTGTAGACAAACAGGTTAACCGTTTGTAGGCCTTACTAGCCTTTTTGGTACGCAAGCGGGAGTTATATAATTAACCGTTCTGTAGCCTTTAGCATTCAGCTACTCATGGGCCACTTAGGCTCCTAAGAGGTTAATATATCACAAAGCAGATGCACGTTCATTCAGAGAACCCTTATCTACTACTGTAGGTAACAACTTGATAATTAGTCAGAGCTATTGTCAAGATTAGCTCAGATTTATGTAACGTGACGTCATTCAGCCTTGTTAATAATAACAGGGATAGGGAGTGGCTCAGAAAGTAAAGACACTGACTGGCACTGAGTGTGAAGCAGGGGAGCCTGGGAGAAAGAGTGGCTCAGAAAGTAAAGACACTGACTGGCACTGAGTTTGAAGCAGGGGAACCTGGTTCAATTCCCGGTGTCGGCTCCTTGTGACCTTGGGCAAGTCACTTTATCTCCCTGTGCCTCAGGCACCAAAAACATAGATTGTAAGCTCCACGGGGCAGGGACCTGTGCCTGAAAAATGTCTCTGCAAAGCGCTGCGTACAACTAGCTATACAAGAACATGCTATTAATTATTATTAATTGATTAACAGCGTTTAGTGGGTAGGGTATGCATATGATTTGCCATGACCCTTCTTGGACTTTGGACACTGGAACACCCTGTAGCAGAGCTGGCGTGTTGCCTTCAAGCACAAAAAGTGTTCATGTTTAGTATGAGGCTAGACAAAGAACTTGAGTGTTCACACCTGCAATGAATCTCAACCACCCCAGTGTACATCTGCGTTGCCCCAAAGTCGGACAGCCTGATGGGGCTTCCCTCTGCACAGGACCAGCGTGTGGAACGCCAGCCCCGCCCACTGGAATGTTAATGAACCAAGAGGACAAAGAACTTTGTGTTCACAGCTGCATTGAATCCCAGTGTACATCTGCGTTGCCCCAAAGGCGGACAGCCTTTGGCGCAGCCAAAGGGTGTGAGCCGTTTGGTGATGTTAAAGCTTCTCTATTTCAATCTGAAACTCCCCAGCCCTTTTATCCCCTGTACCCAATTTTCCAACTCTATCTGCCCATGAAATGTCCATGAATTGACTGTATAACCTCCTGTTCTTTTCATGTAACCATGTGTTGTTATAACTCTGTGCCCGGGACATACTTGAAAACGAGAGGTAACCCTCACTGTATTACTTCCGGGTAACACATTCTTATAAATATATAAAATAAAATAAATAAGACCGTAGCAGACAGCAAAGGTGAGGAGAGGCTGTAAATGAAAATGGAAGTCAGTCTCCAGAGAAGCAAACCTTAGCTCTCAATTGTCCCTCCTTAAACATCATGATTATTATTGCTGTTTATTGTTTATCATACAGGACACCTACAAGCTCATATTGAACCCCCATGTGTTAGGGACCCTTGAGATGTGGTCTGCCGTGTAGTGGCTCAGGGGCTTACAACAATTTGGCCAAAATGTTAAACTAAAAGACCATTTATTTAATAGATATCTATACATATATATTTAGGCACTGTACCGTGTATAGGTTTCACTGGATGTGCACTGAGCTCTGTCTGTGTTTTATGTTCTGTCTCTGGTTTTAAATGTTTATTGTTTATGTAACCCTCCTCGCCCACGTCTCTCAAGAAATTTGCGTCCGTAGACTACTCACCTTGGCTCACTCGGAGTTCGTTACCTTGTCCAGGGTGCTGAATTCGTGTGGCTGGTCGATGATGTAGTGCCAGGAATTAGTATTTGTTTATCAGCCGTTTTATTAGTTACATCCTTATACACCGTGAACTAGGAATGGCCATCGCTTCCTTCTCCCTTGCCATGTCTGGACCTTGTCTTCCCTATCTTCCCCCGTATCTCGGCACGCTAGGAACGAGCTGAGGCTTGACCACCTTTGTTACCGGAGGAAGCCCTCTCCTGGGTTGGCTACGGTAGGGCTCCATCCCATACGGGCCCCTGCCGGGTCTGGTTCTATTTTCCCCTCTGTCGGTGATATATATATATATATACACATCTGTGATGTCGTGCTCATTTGCACGTCATTACCCAGAATCCCTGGCTGCAGTGGAAGCACTGTGCTAAGAGATAACAGGACAGGGTTGCAGACCTGTCTGAGGCAGGCAAATGGGGTATTTTTTATTTACTATAGGAGGTCTACGAATTTAGAGGCTGAAAATACGGTGAGGTTTATAATGTTTACCCCACCCTTAACCCTTAATGAGATGAGCCGTGCGGCTGGACCATATTCAAATCTGATGTAAACGCCATCCCCAAAAGCAGCCACTTTGCCTTATTGTTTCAACATTGTCCTTAATTCCCTCTAGAGTGTAAGCTCTCACAACGAGCAGGTCCCTCATCACCTCTCTGTATCTGTTTGCGCTTGTATGTCCTTATGCGCATGCGTACTGTACGGAACTGGTTATGTAATGATTACATGTCTGTATCCCCTCCCCGCCCCCCCACTGTACCACGCTGTGGAGTATGTCGGCGCTTTTCAAATAAAATGATAAAGTTTTGCCCCCAAAAAAATCTGTTTTTTGAGAACATCTGCTTCTACTGTTCTTCACAGTATTCCTTCTTGGGGGCAATTCCTTCGTAGGCTCTGGAAATGACCGACAAAAGGGAATCGTATTTCACCACTTACGGTGGTGGCCACTCCGGGCACCTGAGTAGCTATTGCAGTCAACCTCCTCACGATACGCTCTGGCATGGATTGGATTATACCCCAAATTGAGTGTTCCTTCTTCAAAACGGGGCATTTCTGGTGCTGTTCCAGCTAACCCATGGGCTCAGATCCCTCGCATTAATATATTTGATGAATCCCTCCAGCCTTTGTCATTCCCCTTTTCCAAACGTGAATAATATCAAATTGAAGAGTGTAGACATAGTCCCCTAGCGTCCGTTTCATACTGTACGTGGACTCCAGTGAGGGAAAAGACTATTTACACTGTAAACTTTTATGGATGTCTGATAGATATATTGACGATCAATTAGGAAAAAAAATATATAAAAAGCATAAAGAAGGTCTGGGTAGGGACTAGGGAGGGATAAAATGCACTAATGTGGTGATTCGCGGCAGGGGGTTTGGTAACCCTTAGGGGTTCGTGAGGTGTCTCCAAGGGGTTCACCCAACCATAACCTGTAATGGCGGCTCCCTGATCCCGTATAGAGACTGCGCACTTAGTAAGGCCCCAAACTGCTCCTTGGCATGGGTGGTATCGCTGTCAAGTACATCAGGAGCTTCCCAGAATGCTTTGCATCCATAGCAGCTATACCCTCCCATGCTGTCTGCACACACTGAGGAGTAGTTTGGGGAGGGAACATCACAGAATTCGACTCCACAAGGAGAATTCAGACCAGGGGCAACTGGTTGTAAATATCTCTAGCAAGGCCTTTCAGTTGAATAGATTCATGTACTGAATAAGAGTCATTTTGCAGGCACAGTCCCTGCCTCGCGGATCTTACAATCTATGTTTTAGGTGCCTGAGGCACAGGGAGATAAAGTGACTTGCCCAAGGTCACAAGGAGCCGACACCGGGAATTGAACCAGGCTCCCGCTCCGCTCCTTCTCCCAGGTTCCCCTGCTTCACACTCAGTGCCAGTCAGTGTCTTTACTCACTGAGCCGCTCCTTCTCCCAGGTTCCCCTGCTTCACACTCAGTGCCAGTCAGTGTCTTTACTCACTGAGCCGCTCCTTCTCCCAGGATCCCCTGCTTCACACTCAGTGCCAGTCAGTGTCTTTACTCACTGAGCCGCTCCTTCTCCCAGGTTCCCCTGCTTCACACTCAGTGCCAGTCAGTGTCTTTACTTACTGAGCCGCTCCTTCTTCCAGGTTCCCCTGCTTTATACTCAGTGCCAGTCAGTGTCTTTACTCACTGAGCCGCTCCTTCTCCCAGGTTCCCCTGCTTCACACTCAGTGCCAGTCAGTGTCTTTACTCACTGAGCCGCTCCTTCTCCCAGGTTCCCCTGCTTCACACTCAGTGCCAGTCAGTGTCTTTACTCACTGAGCCGCTCCTTCTCCCAGGTTCCCCTGCTTCACACTCAGTGCCAGTCAGTGTCTTTACTCACCGAGCCGCTCCTTCTCCCAGGTTCCCCCGCTTCACACTCAGTGCCAGTCAGTGTCTTTACTCACTGAGCCGCTCCTTCTCCCAGGCTCCCCCGCTTCACAATCAGTGCCAGTCAGTGTCTTTACTCACCGAGCCGCTCCTCCCAGGCTCCCCCGCTTCACACTCAGTGCCAGTCAGTGTCTTTACTCACTGAGCCGCTCCTTCTCCCAGGTTCCCTGCTTCACACTCAGTTCCAGTCAGTGTCTTTACTCACTGAGCCGCTCCGTCTCCCAGGTTCCCCTGCTTCACACTCAGTGCCAGTCAGTGCCTTTACTCACTGAGCCGCTCCTTCTCCCAGGCTCCCCTGCTTCACACTCAGTGCCAGTCAGTGTCTTTACTCACTGAGCCGCTCCTTCTCCCAGGTTCCCCTGCTTCACACTCAGTGCCAGTCAGTGTCTTTACTCACTGAGCCGCTCCTTCTCCCAGGCTCCCCTGCTTCACACTCAGTGCCAGTCAGTGTCTTTACTCACTGAGCCGCTCCTTCTACCAGGTTCCCCTGCTTCACACTCAGTGCCAGTCAGTGTCTTTACTCACTGAGCCGCTCCTTCTCCCAGGTTCCCCTGCTTCACACTCAGTGCCAGTCAGTGTCTTTACTCACTGAGCCGCTCCTTCTCCCAGGTTCCCCTGCTTCACACTCAGTGCCAGTCAGTGTCTTTACTCGCTGAGCCGCTCCTTCTCCCAGGTTCCCCTGCTTCACACTCAGTGCCAGTCAGTGTCTTTACTCACTGAGCCGCTCCTTCTCCCAGGTTCCCCTGCTTCACACTCAGTGCCAGTCAGTGTCTTTACTCACTGAGCCGCTCCTTCTCCCAGGATCCCCTGCTTCACACTCAGTGCCAGTCAGTGTCTTTACTCACTGAGCCGCTCCTTCTCCCAGGTTCCCCTGCTTCACACTCAGTGCCAGTCAGTGTCTTTACTTACTGAGCCGCTCCTTCTTCCAGGTTCCCCTGCTTTATACTCAGTGCCAGTCAGTGTCTTTACTCACTGAGCCGCTCCTTCTCCCAGGTTCCCCTGCTTCACACTCAGTGCCAGTCAGTGTCTTTACTCACTGAGCCGCTCCTTCTCCCAGGTTCCCCTGCTTCACACTCAGTGCCAGTCAGTGTCTTTACTCACTGAGCCGCTCCTTCTCCCAGGTTCCCCTGCTTCACACTCAGTGCCAGTCAGTGTCTTTACTCACCGAGCCGCTCCTTCTCCCAGGTTCCCCCGCTTCACACTCAGTGCCAGTCAGTGTCTTTACTCACTGAGCCGCTCCTTCTCCCAGGCTCCCCCGCTTCACAATCAGTGCCAGTCAGTGTCTTTACTCACTGAGCCGCTCCTTCTACCAGGTTCCCCTGCTTCACACTCAGTGCCAGTCAGTGTCTTTACTCACTGAGCCGCTCCTTCTCCCAGGTTCCCCTGCTTCACACTCAGTGCCAGTCAGTGTCTTTACTCACTGAGCCGCTCCTTCTCCCAGGTTCCCCTGCTTCACACTCAGTGCCAGTCAGTGTCTTTACTCACTGAGCCGCTCCTTCTCCCAGGTTCCCCTGCTTCACACTCAGTGCCAGTCAGTGTCTTTACTCGCTGAGCCGCTCCTTCTCCCAGGTTCCCCTGCTTCACACTCAGTGCCAGTCAGTGTCTTTACTCACTGAGCCGCTCCTTCTCCCAGGATCCCCTGCTTCACACTCAGTGCCAGTCAGTGTCTTTACTCACTGAGCCGCTCCTTCTCCCAGGTTCCCCTGCTTCACACTCAGTGCCAGTCAGTGTCTTTACTCGCTGAGCCGCTCCTTCTCCCAGGCTCCCCTGCTTCACACTCAGTGCCAGTCAGTGTCTTTACTCACTGAGCCGCTCCTTCTCCCAGGATCCCCTGCTTCACTCAGTGCCAGTCAGTGT
This sequence comes from Ascaphus truei, assembly GCF_040206685.1. Classification (NCBI taxonomy): domain Eukaryota; kingdom Metazoa; phylum Chordata; class Amphibia; order Anura; family Ascaphidae; genus Ascaphus; species Ascaphus truei. The sequence goes on from NC_134502.1 coordinate 24,197,447, forward strand.
CTTTACTCACTGAGCCGCTCCTTCTCCCAGGTTCCCCTGCTTCACACTCAGTGCCAGTCAGTGTCTTTACTCACTGAGCCGCTCCTTCTCCCAGGTTCCCCTGCTTCACACTCAGTGCCAGTCAGTGTCTTTACTCACTGAGCCGCTCCTTCTCCCAGGATCCCCTGCTTCACTCAGTGCCAGTCAGTGTCTTTACTCACTGAGCCGCTCCTTCTCCCAGGTTCCCCTGCTTCACACTCAGTGCCAGTCAGTGTCTTTACTCACTGAGCCGCTCCTTCTCCCAGGTTCCCCTGCTTCACACTCAGTGCCAGTCAGTGTCTTTACTCACTGAGCCACTCCTTCTCCCCAGTTTTATTACTCTATCCTTTTTAACCCTCAGAAAAGATCTCTTAGGCTGCGTCCATAGACACTGCAGCCGTGCGGAGGCTGAGGGAAAGCGGGTGCTTTCCCTGGCCTTAGTACGCGCGCCGTCCTGGCGCCGCGAGGGAGGAAGGGGGGGGGAGAAATCCGGGAGGGGAGAGATGAGCGCCGGGAGGGAGGGAAAGATGAGCGCCGGAGAGGTGTGTGTGTCTGTGTGTGTGTGTGTGTGTGTGTGTGTGTGTGTGTGTGTGTGTGTGTGTGTGGCGCGAGCCGAGGGGGAAGAGAGTGGCAGTTGGGTGACGTCACACACAGCAATCTGATTGGCCAGAGGCTGAGGACCAATCAGATTCACCGCAGATAGCACTAACCTCACTAACCATTCGATTTTATATATTAAGATGTGTAAAATATCCTGATGCACATGTATTTTTCTTTTCCCATGTAAACACCGGACAGTAAATCTATTGTTATGCAAAAAAACAATAAAAAAAAGATTTAAACAAAAAAAGAAAAGAAAAGAAAGAGGAGACTGTACTCGGGGAGGTAGTAACAATTTAATTATCTGGTATATTACGTTACCAACAAGTGAAATGGACACTAGTAATGTATACTCTGCTGAAGCGATGATCTCCAATTTAATGTATGGAGGAGTTCAGTTGGAACGTAGTAAATTGCTGTAATATTCTCAAAGGTAGTAAATCTGTAACCAGAAGAGAGTCTTTATTGGAAACTCCTCAGCTAATTAGCTAATTAGTTAGCTCGCCTCTCTTGACAATGGTGGTTGTGTGCTGCTTGAGTTGTTGAAGGGAGGGGTGGTGTGTAACACACGCCCTTGGTAAATAATATCAGGGCAGTGTGTTATCTGCTTGCCAATGAATAACCATATACTGCATATCTTCTGATCACAAGAGGAATGTATACTCTGGGTGTGTACTATACTGTGTGTTTGTCCTGTGTGGGTCTGTGCCTATCCTGTGTGTGTGTCTGTCCTGTGTGTATATCTGTGCCTGTCCTGTGTTGTGTGTATCTGTGCCTGTCCTGTGGTGTGTGTATCTGTGCCTGTCCTGTGGTGTGTATATCGGTGTCTATAATGTGGTGTGTGTGTATCGGTGTCTGTCCTGTGGTGTGTGTGTCTGTGTTTGTCCTGTGGTGTGTGTATCTGTGCCTGTCCTGTGGTGTGTGTATCTGTGTCTGTGCTGTGTGTGTGTGTGTGTGTATCTGTGCCTGTCCTGTGGTGTGTGTATCTGTGTCTGTCCTGTGGTGTGTGTATCTGTATCTGTCCTGTGGTGTTTATAGCTGTGCCTGTCCTGTGGTGTGTATATTGGTGTCTGTCCTGTGGTGTGTATCTGTGCCTGTCCTGTGGTGTGTGTATCTGTGTCTGTCCTGTGGTGTGTGTATCGGTGTCTGTCCTGTGGTGTGTGTATCTGTGTCTGTCCTGTGGTGTGTGTATCGGTGTCTGTCCTGTGGTGTGTGTGTCTGTCCTGTGGTGTGTGTATTGCTGTGTCTGTCCTGTGGTGTGTGTATTGCTGTGTCTGTCCTGTGGTGTGTATAGCTGTGTCTGTCCTGTGGTGTGTATAGCTGTGCCTGTCCTGTGGTGTGTGTGTCTGTGTCTGTCCTGTGGTGTGTGTGTATCTGTTTCTGTGCCTGTCCTGTGGTGTGTGTCTGTGTCTGTCCTGTGGTGTGTGTGTATCTGTGTCTGTGCTGTGTGTGTGTGTGTGTGTGTATCTGTGTCTGTGCTGTGTGTGTGTGTCTGTTCTGTGGTGTGTGTATCTGTGTTTGTCCTGTGTTTTGTGCGCGTCCATCTGTCCTGTGTTTCTGCGCGTCCGTCTGTCCTGTGTTTCTGCGCGTCCGTCTGTCCTGTATTTCTGCGCGTCCGTCTGTCCTGTGTTTCTGCGCGTCCGTCTGTCCTGTGTTTCTGCGCGTCCGTCTGTCCTGTGTTTCTGCGCGTCCGTCTGTCCTGTGTTTCTGCGCGTCCGTCTGTCCTGTGTTTCTGCGCGTCCGTCTGTCCTGTGTGTTCTGCGCGTCCGTCTGTCCTGTTTCTGGGTTTACTCTAGGTTTTCCCTTCCAGATAAATATTTTTCTCATCCCCACCTCGAAAAATCAGTGGAAGCATTTGGAAAATGTATAGCGCATAAAAATACCAGTTTGTGAGCACATTCACATTTCCCATTCAGCTGTGCAAACCTGCTTTTCACCATTATCCCATAGCATACAATGCTTCCACTGAAGCAAGGGACTCTGGGTAATGACATGCAAATGAGCCCTCACAGTGAGTCATTTTTGTGACAATGTATAGAATCTTTAGAAATGTTGTCTTGATAAGGTGGGGCCTTCCCATAAATGATACATAGAGATTATGCCACTGGTGTAAATCTTATAATACAGTATCTTGCTAATTACTGGTTCTATATTTAGTGAGTTTAGGGTGATGTTGGGAATGTATATTCCTGAAAACTTGCTAGGTTCCTTTGTCCACTTGAAAGGAAATATCTCTTTGCATGCCTTCTTAATTAGTTCATTAAGGGGCATTGTTACAGATTTGTCTAAAAAAAATGTTAAATCCTGATATTTTGCAGAAATTCTTATATTTTAACTATAATAAGGGCGGCTGCCTCGTGGGGGGGGGGGGTGCTATGTGACGTAGCATGTCACTTTCAAATGTTGCTAATTTAAGTTTCCGATTTTTATTCATTCAAAACCTCTTATATCTTTTAAATGCCTCAAAAGAGGCTCCAATGCTAAATTGAATAATATTGGTGACAATGGACAACCTTGTCTCGCACCTCTTTGCAGTGTAAACTCAGAATTAAGAGCGTTTGCTGTAGCATACTGTATATTGTATTTATTAATGATAGCATTCTGTATTCTAATTAGATCCTGTCGTCAGATTTTTGTGCATCTAAATGAACTATAATATTTTATTTTTTGTTAACTCTCCCATTTGTTTGTTGCTATATTAAAGGCTGTCTTGGATCTAAAGCTCAATATTGATTGTCTGCCAGGTACAAAGCCTGTTTGTTCTGGAGTAATTACTGTTGGCAGAACAGATTTAATTATGTTTGAATATCTTTTTATTAGTCTTGATTTAGGAGGGATATGGGTATATATATACGCTGCTGCCAATTCTGAGTCAGCACCAGTGTTTGTGAAGAATTAGTATTTTTTTTTTGATAAATTAAAGTCCCTGGGAGCTTCTTGAGTTTTTATTATATGATGAAAAAGTTTGGAGTGGGATTCTACTATTGCTGGGTTTACATATTTATACAAATATAGGGGCCTATGCACTAAGCACCGATAAGCCACTTAATCGAGGCCTTTTCGCCAAAAAGGCCTACTGCGATACAGTAAGCCCCGAGAAAATCGCCAATAAAAGCCCTTTTCGGCATTTTTTATTTTCCGAGAAAAAAAATTGGCAAACGTGCGGCAATAAGCTACTTATTTGGCAGGTTTTCAAACTCGCGTAATTCTAGTAGCCCCGATTAGCTTAGCTTTCCTCCTGCCAGGAAAATGTTGGCCGGAAAGTGGTGAGAAGGCGGCGAGAGAAGGACTTAGAAAAGAAAATGCCTTTTTTCCTGCATCAAATTAATATCAGCACTGGAGACCCCCGGCATGAATCCCATACAATAAAAATACATTTACCGGCGACTTCATTACCTTAGCGGCTAACCTTCCTCACGGGGGGGGCCCGTTCGGCGGACCGAAACGTTGGATATATGTGCAAGTTTCTTTAATACAGTTTATTGCTGCTTATACCTTCTGAGTGCTGTTGTCTTCTTACCTTTGCTGGTAATGTATGATATATATATATGATGTATGTATGTGTATATGATATATAATGTATGTATATATATATACAGTATATAGTAGCTGATATACCCGGCGTTGCCCGGGATGTAAATGCGTAATAGGTAGTATTATTTATAAATGGTGGAACAATAGGTGACTATTTGTTGGAAAGGTTGGATAATAATGTTGAAAAGAAAGATGGAAGAAAATGTAATACGATGTTGTATAAAAATGGTTTATTGTAAACACACCACAGTACAATGTATATTTTGGTGACATAAGTGATGTAAAAATGTGAGGCGTGTGTCCTGCTAGGGTGTGAGGCGGCGGGTGGGTGTTCAGTACGGGTGGCGCGTGGGTAGTGAGTGCTGGCTGTGGGTCGGGGTCCTGCTAGGGTGTGAGGCGGCGGGTGTGTGGCGAGTGCGGGTGACAGCTGGTCAGTGATATTGTTGCGTAGGGGCAGGAGGCGGCAGGTGTGTGTCGAGTGTGTGGGGTGGGTGAGAGGCGGCGGGTGTGTGTCGAGTGTGGCGGGTGTCTGTTGAGTGCGTCCGGCGGCTGTGTGGCGCAGGGATGTGAGTGGTGGGCGGGTGAAAGGCAGAAGTGCGGGTGGGCGAAAGGCAGAGGCGGGAGGGCGGCCGAAAGGCGTTGAAGGAGGGGAGGTGAAGGGGGGGTGAGGGGAGGCAGAGGGGAGGTGAAGGGGGGGTGAGGGGAGGCGAAGGGGGGGTGAGGGGAGGCGGTGAGGGGAGGGGTGGTGAGGGGAGGTGAAGGGGGGGTGGAGGGGAAGGGGGGTGAGGGGTGTTGAGCTGAGGTGAAGGGGGGGAGGTGAAGGGGGGGTTAAGGGGGGGGTGGAGGGGAGGTGAAGGGGGGGTGAGGGGAGGTGAGGGGGGGGTGAGGGGTGTTGAGGGGGGGTGAAGGGGAGGTGAGGTGTGTTGAGGGGGAAGGGGAGATGAAGGGGAGGTAGGGGGGTGAGGGGAGGTGAAGGGGGGGAGGTGAAGGGGGGGTGACCGGAGGTGGAGGGGAGGTGGAGGAGGGGATGTGAAGGGGAGGTGGGGGGGAGGTGACGGGAGGTGGAGGGGGGGAGGTGACGGGAGGTGGAGGGGGGGTGACGGGAGGTGAAGGGGGGGTGATGGGAGGTGAAGGGGGGTGAAGGGGGGATAACGGGAGGTGAAGGGGGGGTGACGGGAGGTGAAGGGGGGGTGGCGGGAGGTGAAGGGGGGGTGACGGGAGGTGAAGGGGGAGGGGAAGTGGAGGGGAGGGTGAAATGGAGGGGGGGGCATGGGGGGTAGGGGAAGGGGGGGAGGAAGGGAAGTGGGGTGGGGGGTTGCGGGAGGTGAGGGGGGGAGGTAAGTGACAATTAATGTATCATGTGGCCGCTTGCTCCCCCTTCCCCCAGTGTCTGCCGGTCGTCTGTCCCCCCCGAAACCTTGCGTCTGTCCCCCCCCCGAAACCTTCCGTCTGTCCCCCCCCCCCCGAAACCTTCCATCTGTCCCCCCCCGAAACCTTCCGTCTGTCCCCCCCCCCCCCCCGAAACGTTCCACCTGTTGTGGGCCGCTCACTCACCCGTCCGCCTGCTCGCTCCCTCACCCGTCCGTATGCTCGCTCACTCACCCGTCCGGCCGCTCCCTCATCTGTCCGCCTGCTCGCTCACTCACCCGTCCGCCTGCTCGCTCACTCACCCGTCCGCCTGCTCGAAAACTCACCCGTCCGGCCGCTGCCTCACCTGTCCAGCCGCTCCCTCACCCGTCCGGCCGCTCCCACGTGGATGTGAGGCGGGAGGCAGCGTGTTGTGGCCGCTCCCCCGCTGTGTCCCGGGCGCTCGCTCCGCTCCCCCGCTGACTGTAGCGGCATCGGGGTGTGAGCTTGGGGGGGGGGGGGGTGAGTGTGTGAGTGTGTGTGTGTGTGTGTGACCTTTGGCCCGTCACTCCGCCTCAGGCCAATGAGAGGTGTGCGGGGGCGGGCGGGCCAAGGGAGCCATCTGATTGGCCTGAGGCGGAGTGACAGGCCAAAGGTCCAATGCGATTTCCTCTAGGGACACAGGGAGACACATACAGACACATACAGACACAGACACATACGACGGTTTGACAAATATATAGATAGATATATAGATATGTATGTATGTATGATGTATGTATGATAGTATGATGTAGATAGATATATATATATCATACATTACCAGCAAAGGTAAGAAGACAACAGCACTCAGAAGGTATAAGCAACAATAAACTATAAACGGGACCCCCAGTGAGGAAGGTTAGCCGCTAAGGTAATGAAGAAGTCGCCGGTAAATGTATTTTTATTGTATGGGATTCCTGCCGGGGGTCTCCGGTGCTGATATTAATCTGATGCAGGAAAAAGGGCATTTTCTTTTCTAAGTCCTTCTCTCGCCGCCTTCTCGGCAGCTTCTCACCACTTTCCTGCCAACTTTTCCTGGCAGGAGGAAAGCTAATCTAATCGGGGCTACTAGAATTACGAGAGTTTGAAAACCTGCCAAATAAGTAGCTTATTGCCGCACGTTTGCCAATTTTTTTCTCAGAAAATAAAAATGCCAAAAAGGGCTTTTATTGCCGATTTTCTCTGGGCTTACTGTGTCGCATATATATATATATATATATATATATATATATATATATATATATATATATATATATATATATATATATATATATATATACAGTATATATATTACACACACACACTGTATGTAACCCTGTTTCCCCACCCAATCTCACATAGGGTGTCCTAAGGGAAATACTGGTCTGGTTGGTGCATACCTGCTGGTAACAGGGCGCCCTGGTTCTCCCGCATGGTGGTAAAGGGGAATACCAGGACAGGCGTCTGGGGTCTTGCCCGAATTCTACTCACAGGTGCAGCGCCTCCATCTGGTGCAGCCCCCAGCTGTATGGGGTGAAGTCTCTGCCAAAGAACACGTCCCCCTTCTCCCAATATACTTCAGTCTCAGGCAGGAGGTATTTTATAAAAGGTCAGGATGTTTATTTGATCTTCCTTCAGCAGCCGTAATCACAGCAGTTGAAGGATCTTCCCCTTCAGGATGTCCCTGAACTCACTCCCAGCCAAGGGCACCAAGAGTGGTTCTTGCTCTTCCCCTATCCCCTGGTGGGATAGGAGGTATAGGTTAATCCCATGCTCCCCGGAGGGAGGGCCTCAAGCCTGCCAGGTCCCTAACAGCTGGGTACCGGTAACCTTGCCCCTCTCGCGGTAGGGACAGACTGACTAAATAGGAAATTACCGTGCATTAAGTAAGTTCCAGCAGGCACCACCCCTGTGTCTCTAATTGGACACAAGGCCTGATGACACTACCTTCACTGACTCACTGCACTGCATGAAGTGGGGAAAACCCATGATTGCTCCTGGCAAACCTGCCTTTACCAGGTATTACTGCCAGGAGGAGGACAGACCTATAGCCCCAAAACTGCCCAGGGCTACATGTATATCTCATATGAGTTAGGCTAGAACACAGTTAGTGCAAGTAAGTAAGCGAAGCACAATCAGTATAATCAGATCGTGTATAATCAATATCTTAGATGGATCTAGAAATTAAAAACAAGAAACCCAAATGGTCTCAATGACGGGTTTACATACTCCCCCTTCGTTTGAATGATACCGCACCTCATATTATCAATATGACGTCCCTCACTATACATACCACCTGACAGACATCTAAGATATTGATTTGCCACGATAATCTATTTGAATCAAGCATGTCGTCATGGGTATTATATCTCACATCATCTAAGCCAACCCTACACTAAGGGTCGTCTACATCCATGCTGATAATTTCTTTCTCAAATTGGATTGGTATATATCGAACTGTGATCATCTATATCCAATCAATATTTTTTTTTCCTGTATCAACATTCAGGTTTTACAACTCATGTTATTTTACAAGTGCATCACTCTGCAGTTTCAATAACCATCACACGGGGGCGCCAACACAGTACGCTTCTCATAGAACTTCTAATCAATGTCCACGGTTGCTATGGCAACGCCGCGGTATTTAAATCACAGCTGCGAGACCCACGTTTATTGCCCCAGTCGAAGCTGCGTAATGGCAGTTCCAAACGAAGGAGAGATGGAGCACAGCTGGAAACAAAATGAACTACTAGGAGAGTGGGACCCAGATAAAAAAGTTCGTTTATTGGATCAGTGCAACCTTGAGAAAGTGCACCTTGAGAAAGAGCCACCGTCTCGAAACGCGTTGGTGGGGGCCTGAGGGCTCCGTTTTTTGTATTTTTGCACTGATCCAATAAACTAACATTTTTATCTGGGTCCCACTCTCCTAGTAGTTCATTTTGTTTCCAGCTGTGCTCCATCTCTCCTTCGTTTGGATGTCCGGTCTTGTGGAGTAACGGCAGCACGCACCCACGGAGGAATTCCCACAAAAGACCCTACAAATGTGAGTCACTCCAACCTGTTTATTTGTATACACCCATACTTACCCAACCGATATTTATGTCTGGTCACTAGCCAGTGAAGGTCCCACATCATTGCAGTGGGATCTTTTCCAGCTAATCGGTATCTAGTGGAAGTGGTTTATTGCAAGGGTTGGAGTATTTTGGTCTGGACTGTCTGGGACCTCCAGGGACACAATTTATATGCTTATAGTCTTGGGCTATTTAGCCAGTGGTTCATGTTGGAGCACCATACAGTTTCTTGTGACTGTTTGCGTAATGGGAGTGAAACGTATGTTGGGACGTTTCTCACATTTTTTTGACCTTCTGCGATACCGAGCAGAGGGGTATTGCTCTGAGTACATGCTTTAGGGACGCCAGGTGTCCAGTATTGAACCGGACTGTCCTGTATTTGGACACTCTGTCCAGTAAAAAAATTAGCGGTAACACTGGACATGTATGTGTATACCGATATTACCTCTCTGGGCGTGTATGTGTATACCGGTATTACCTCTCTGGGCGTGTATGTGTATACCGGTATTACCTCTCTGGGAGTGTGTGTTGTGGCAAGACGGCCTCGCGGCGGGGTCAGTAAGACGCTTGACACGATGGGAAACTTTAAACACTAGTGGTTTATTAGCCACAACCAAAATAAGTACGGGTGCACTGTCCCTTTAAGAAACTACTTTCTTGCAAATTAAAGCCTAGTCCCGTTAGGGACACTAATTCACTTCTTGAGCCCTTACTAACAGGACAGCCAGCTAATCTGGTCATGCCCAAAACATGCTACACAAACGATAACCAATAAGTATAATAAGAATAGAGTCTTATCTGTTTCAGCTCCAAACAGCAAACAGGAACACGGTTCCGGGGAGCAGGCTATGTCCAGCCTCGCAGCGATCTTGATCTTTATCCTGGGTTGGGGTCCCAGCTGGTCCCAGCAGCCTTGCTCCTCGCAGGACTGGGGGACCAAAGCAACAGCAACGGCTTCCTAGCCGGGAGAGTTCTCTCCACCTTCCTGTGGAAAAACAAGCTCTCTGTGTGTGTGTCACTTCCTGCTTTTAAACCTGCAGTCTCTCAGGCCTCCTGCTTAATTAGGCTGCAGGTGTGCTTCTTTCTGTCTGAGGAGATTAACACTCTGTGAACTGGCTGCAGCATCTCTCCATTCACTGTCACAGCCTACTGAGTCAGTGACTCTGTCACATATCCCTCTCCCCAGCGAAACATTGTCCTGTGGAGCGGCCTGTGCACCATTCCCGTGCACCAGCATCTTTGGCGAAAATGTCTGACGTCGGCCCTTCCCTCCCCCCTTTTTTTTTCTTGCCTTCCAATTTAGGCATTTTCTTTTTGGGGTAATTACCAGGCCATCTGGGCCTGAGGACTGGTACCTCACTATCTCCTTGTGTTCAGAGACTCCTTCACCCTGTATAAGAGCCTTGACTTCGGTCAGCTCATTGCATACTCTTGCCAGTGACTGTTTGGCCTTTTCCTGTGAAGACAGCAACTCCGCTTTAGCGGTGATGGGTTTTGGACCTTTTACCATCAGCATACCTTCAGTGTTGAGTTTCACATCATTTATTTTCAGAGTTTCAAATTGGGTGGGGGTCTTTTTAACCCCAAGTGCACCCCATGATGTCTCTCTTTTACAGTCGGCAGACTCGAAGGCTTGGGCCTGTCTTTCTTGTCCCCTTAACTTACTCCGTTGGGAGTGTTGCTGAACAAACTGTGAGGTCTTTCTCATCTTACAAACATGGACACTCTTTAGTCCCATTCTTGACTGTCTCTTCACAGCGGCTGCCTTCCTTGCAAGGAAGCCACTATGGGTCCCATAGCACAACTGGCTTCTTACTGTGCTACTACATAGCACCTTAGTCTTCCCATCCCGTGCCTTGTGAAAAGTAGACTGTAACACTGCAACGGTATTGCAGTCACGCTTCCTGGTGCGCCTCACTTGCTTTATCTCTACCACCCTTTTTCCCATGGACTGCTTCGGTGACCCAAGGGTCTGTCTTAGGGTTGTAACCTCTTTCTCCAACTTCAGCTGAGGAATCTCCTGCTGGGCAGCATTAGAGTCCAACGTAGCATCCTGCTCAGTCTTCAGAGCCTCGAGTATCTCATCCAGGTCACGCTTTTGTTTCTCTGCCATCTTGCGGCCAGCACGCTCAGACTCCAGGTCCTTCCTCAGGTCATGAAGCTGTCCTTCTGCATTTCTTTTTTCACTCAGTGCAGCTGCCAGTTCATCTTCTTTGCCGTCGAGTCGCGATTTCACATCTCCTAGCTGGTTCAGCGCAAGTCTTAAGTCTGTTTCTTTCGCTCTATTTCTGACCTGCCACTGCCAGTGCTCCTCCCAGACCTTGTCCAGCTCCAGCTGCAGTCGGGCCATCTCATTGGACGTGTGGTCCAGAAGCTTGCGGGTATCAGCCATCTCGGTTTCATAGCGCAATGACAGGCAAGCCACCTGTCGGACGGTCACCTTCTCCCGCTCGGCGAGCTGTATCTTGTGCTCAGCAACCTGCGTTTGCAGCTCTTCAATTTGATCCTGAAAATCCCCTCTCAGGGCCCTCACCTCTTCCTGGTGCTTGCTCTGGGCTTGCGTCAGCTCCTCCTTCATCTTTTGGAGCCCTGCAGTTTTTGTCGCCAGTATCGCTGTTGCTTCTGTTTTCCAGGCTTCTTTCTCCTTGGCATACTGACTCATGGAGATGGAGTTGCCTCTCTGCTTCTCCAGCTCTTGCTCCAGTCTTTGGACCTTCTCATGTTCCCTCTCACACAGAGTCACCTGGCTTCTAAGCTCCACCTCCAGCGATGCTCTTGTGGCGCTCAACGTGATCTTCAGCTGCTCCAGGGCGAGGCATTCTTTTTCCAGCATTTTCTCTGCATTCTGCAGAGCAGCCTGTACTTCATTTTTTCCTTGCGCCAATTGTGTCTTCACTTTCTGCGCTTGGTGAAGCTTCTCAGTCCCATCACTGACCTGACCAGTCAGGTTTAAAACCTCTTCCTTCAGGTTTATATTCTCCATTTTCACAGTCTCTATATCCCTTAGGACCGTTTCCTTGGCTTTCTTCAAAGTACCCAGCTCTGCCCCTAGCGATGCTCTTGTGGCGTACAGCGTGGCCCTCAGTTCCTCATGCTGTTCTGTGGAGACATACTGGGTACTCAGCCGTTCCTGTAGCACTCGCTGCTTCTCCTTGGCTGCTTGCAGACTTGCATGTAGCTCTTGCAGCTGGCTCTGCCATAAGTGCGTTGCCTGTGTGTGCTGCTGCAGGGAGACACGTTGCATCCTCTCTGCATTCTGCAGTGCTTCCTGCACCTCTAGCTTTTGCTGGATTAATGGCTTCTCCACTTTTCCTGCTTGGTGGAGCTTCTTATCACCTTTACTGATTTGATCAGTCAAGTCTGAATTTTTCTGCATCAGACTTACATTCTCCTTCTTTACAGTCTCTAAATCCCTCAGGGCATTCTCATGGGTTTCCTTCAACATACCCAGCTCTGTGTTTAGACTGTGGCCCTCCTGGCATGAGAGCTCCAGCTCTGTTTTGAGCGTGCTAGCTTCTTGGTGAGAAACTTCTAAGTCTTTGATGAAGTTTTGCACATCTCTCTGGGACATCTGATAGCACAGTCTCCAGTCAGGACTTGTTCTCTCTGATTCCATGTTAGCAATTGGGGTGTTGGCTTTATTCAAGCTTGTCGTCAGCTCCTCCAACTCACTCCGCAAGAGATGCTCTGTTTTCTTTAATGCCGCATACTCTTGTATAGCTGGGAGTATACACCTCTGTACCTCTGCATTAGCTTCTCGCTCCCTATTCAATTGTTTCTGCAAGACATCATAATCACGCTGGGCAGTTTGGAGTGCAGAAATTAAGGCCTCTTTTCCCTGGATCAAGGATTCAGCTTCCCTTTGCTCCTCCTTTTCCTTTGCCACCGTTCCTGTGACAATTCTGCCCATCACTCCGGTCTGCAGCACATCTCGGTGGCTTGCTGACGCCTGTTGCCCTGATATCGCAGGCTCAAGTGGTTTGGTCACTTCCTCTGTGACTTGAAAATTATTTTTATTTTTCTTCTTTCTCTTTGTTTTATTAGTTCCAGAGACATCAGTGGTACTGGGCACACACACACTGGACACTTTTGCAGCTTTCATCTGCGGGTACGTCTCTCTTCTCGGGGCCACATATGCGTCGTCATCATAATCATCATATGGCCTGAAGGGACACTGTTTTGTATAGTTATGTACATTGCAAAACTGACAAATGACGGCGGCCATTTTAAAACCCCGTTTTTTTTTTTATTTCTTCACCCCCGACGAGGCAGACTTTGCACAACACACGTAAGTTATATGGGCTTTACAATCTTTGAACATTCTGGGTTCTTCTTAGGGCAACATCTTTGCCAAAATCCATTTTCACTTTCTTTTTTTTTTACCAGACAGGGCAAACTTTACTCACAGCACTTGCTTGCTGCAAATTCACTCGCTTCAGCAAAAGGCATTAGCTTTACACAGCAATCCTTTCATACCCGACGGGGCAAAATTTACACTCAGCGCTTGCTAGCTGTAACTTCCATGCTTCAGCAAAAAATCATTTTTTTTTTCCGCTTGAGTTCACTGTCTCAACACATCTTCATCTACTGACCCCCAGAGGCGTAGCATCCCACTTCTGACACCACCTGTGGCAAGACGGCCTCGCGGCGGGGTCAGTAAGACGCTTGACACGATGGGAAACTTTAAACACTAGTGGTTTATTAGCCACAACCAAAATAAGTACGGGTGCACTGTCCCTTTAAGAAACTACTTTCTTGCAAATTAAAGCCTAGTCCCGTTAGGGACACTAACTCACTTCTTGAGCCCTTACTAACAGGACAGCCAGCTAATCTGGTCATGCCCAAAACATGCTACACAAACGATAACCAATAAGCATAATAAGAATAAAGTCTTATCTGTTTCAGCTTCAAACAGCAAACAGGAACACGGTTCCGGGGAGCAGGCTATGTCAAGCCTCGCAGCGATCTTGATCTTTATCCTGGGTTGGGGTCCCAGCTGGACCCAGCAGCCTTGCTCCTCGCAGGACTGGGGGACCAAAGCAACAGCAACGGCTTCCTAGCCGGGAGAATTCTCTCCACCTTCCTGTGGAAAAACAAGCTCTCTGTGTGTGTGTCACTTCCTGCTTTTAAACCTGCAGTCTCTCAGGCCTCCTGCTTAATTAGGCTGCAGGTGTGCTTCTTTCTGTCTGAGGAGATTAACACTCTGTGAACTGGCTGCAGCATCTCTCCATTCACTGTCACAGCCTACTGAGTCAGTGACTCTGTCACAGTATATACCGGTATTACCTCTCTGGGCGTGTATGTGTATACCGGTATTACCTCTCTGGGCGTGTATGTGTATACCGGTATTACCTCTCTGGGCGTGTATGTGTATACCGTAATTACCTCTCTGGGCGTGTATGTGTATACCGGTATTACCTCTCTGGGCGTGTATGTGTATACCGGTATTACCTCTCAGGGCGTGTATGTGTATACCGGTATTACCTCTTTGGGTGTGTATGTGTATACCGGTATTACCTCTCCGGGCGTGTATGTGTATACTGGTATTACCTCTCTGGGCGTGTATGTGTATACCGGTATTACCTCTCTGGGCGTGTATGTGTATACCGGTATTACCTCTCTGGGCGTGTATGTGTATACCGGTATTATCTCTCTGGGCGTGTATGTGTATACCGGCATTACCTCTCTGGGTGTGTATGTGTGTACCGGTATTACCTCTCTGGGAGTGTATGTGTATATCGGTATTACCTCTCTGGGTGTGTATGTGTGTACCGGTATTACCTCTCTGGGAGTGTATGTGTATACCCGTATTACCTCTCTGGGTGTGTATGTGTATACCGGCATTACCTCTCTGGGCGTGTGCGTGTATACCGGTATTACCTCTCTGGACGTGTGTGTTTATACCGGTATTACCTCTCTGGGCGTGTGCGTGTATACCGGTATTACCTCTCTGGACGTGTGTGTTTATACCGGTATTACCTCTCTGGGTGTGTATGTGTATATCGGTATTACCTCTCTGGGCGTGTATGTGTATACCGGTATTACCTCTCTGGGCGTGTGCGTGTATACCGGTATTACCTCTCTGGGCGTGTGCGTGTATACCGGTATTACCTCTCTGGACATGTATGTGTATACCGGTATTACCTCTCTGGGTGTGTATGTGTATACCAGCATTACCTCTCTGGGTGTGTATGTGTGTACCGGCATTACCTCTCTGGGTGTGTATGTGTATACCGGTATTACCTCTCTGGGTGTGTATGTGTATACCTGTATTACCTCTCTGGGCGTGTGCGTGTATACCGGTATTACCTCTCTGGGCGTGTGCGTGTATACCGGTATTACCTCTCTGGGTGTGTATGTGTATACCGGTATTACCTCTCTGGGCGTGTCTGTGTATACCGGTGTTACCTCTCTGGGCGTGTGCGTGTATACCGGTATTACCTCTCTGGGCGTGTGCGTGTATACCGGTATTACCTCTCTGGGCATCTGCGAGTATACCGGTATTACCTCTCTGGGCATGTGCGTGTATACCGGTATTACCTCTCTGGGCGTGTATGTGTATACCGGTATTACCTCTCTGGGCGTGTGCGTGTATACCGGTATTACCTCTCTGGGCGTGTGCGTGTATACCGGTATTACCTCTCTGGACATGTATGTGTATACCGGTATTACCTCTCTGGGCGTGTATGTGTATACCGGTATTACCTCTCTGGGTGTGTATGTGTATACCGGTATTACCTCTCTGGGTGTGTATGTGTATACCGGTATTACCTCTCTGGGCGTGTATGTGTATACCGGTATTACCTCTCTGGGCGTGTGTGTATGTGTATACCGGTATTACCTCTCTGGGCGTGTATGTGTATACCGGTATTACCTCTCTGGGTGTGTATGTGTATACCGGTATTACCTCTCTGGGCGTGTATGTGTATACTGGTATTACCTCTCTGGGCGTGTACGTGTATACCGGTATTACCTCTCTGGGCGTGTATGTGTATACCGGTATTACCTCTCTGGGCGTGTATGTGTATACCGGTATTACCTCTCTGGGTGTGTATGTGTATATCGATATTACCTCTCTGGGTGTGTATGTGTATACCGGTATTACCTCTCTGGGCGTGTGCGTGTATACCGGTATTACCTCTCTGGGCGTGTGCGTGTATACCGGTATTACCTCTCTGAGCGTGTATGTGTATACCGGTATTACCTCTCTGGGCGTGTATGTGTATATCGATATTACCTCTCTGGGTGTGTATGTGTATACCGGTATTACCTCTCTGGGCGTGTGTGTGTATACCGGTATTACCTCTCTGGACATAGTGACCTGAGCGGCTTGGGGGAAGCTGCGGGATTTCCCCGAGCAGTGAGTGACCAGGGCTGCTGCTAGGGGGCTCGGCAGCTTTCTCCATCCTGATTGGCTGCTGCTAGGGGGCTGGGCAGCTTTCTCCATCCTGATTGGCGTCATTACCCAGCAGCAGCCAATCAGGAAGAGGTGTCATGAGCCTGTGGGTGGGGCCAAGGAGAAGAGGAAACAGTATTTTTGGAGAAGACGTCTGGCAAACCCTACATGCTATTAATATTTTATTTATTTATTTATAAAAACGTGTTACCAGGAAGTAATACACTGAGAGTTACCTCCTCGTTTTCACGTATGTCCTGGGCACAGAGTTATGATGACAAATACATGGTTACAAATACATAGTTACATTAAGTGTTACAGGGTTATACATTATATACCAGACATTGCCCGCACAGTTAAAGATAATATATGTTATAGGCGCAATATACGTTAAGCACTGTAGCGGGAGACATATGAGTTAGGCCCCGATTATACCAGATGCCGCCGAGCGGCAGCGCCATCCGGTGACGTCACCCGCACGCTGCCGCCGAGCGGCATCTTGATCATGGAGACAGGAGATGTAACGCGGAGGCGTGGCCGTCAGCGGTTCGACCTCATTGGCTGAACCATTCACGTGACGCCGCCTGCCAGAAACAAATGTTAAAACCTCTTCAGGAGTCTGCCGCCCCAGCGGCTCCAAGCGGCGCGCGCACCCCGCTACAGGTACGTGTACCTTCATTGGGGGTTTTTTTGTATGTTGTTTTTGAGCCGCGCGGCATCGCGCCACCTGACGCCACCGGCGTTTTTAGGTATAATCACGGCCTTCGACTGCAACACCGGTACAGTGCCTTATTTGAGCTATTAGCCGCTCACGGACACCATTTATGTGCAGCAATCCACCAGCAATTGCGCACGATTTTGATATACGATCGCGTTGCCGTTCTAAGCGTCCATCCAGTTCGACCGCTACGCTAATGACTTCATATTATGAGCAGCGACATACTGACCTGGCTGCCAGGGGTGGTCGAAACAGACTACTAATAATACTAGGAGTCCGCTACACCAGGGGTGCGCAAACTTCCAGAGCTGCACCCCCCCCCCCCTGCCCGGCAGCCGCAGTGTTCGCACCCCCCCCCCTCGCCAAGGACTCGGCGTCAAATGACGCGCGTTGCCATGGCGACGCATCGCCGAAGAACCGGCAGAGGGCAGGTAAGGGAGTTACAGAGGGCTCACGCCGTGGGGAAGAGCGCGGGGCCTGTGTAACACCGCCCGTGCTCCCCCCCCCCCTAGAAATTCTCGCGCCCCCCTCGGTTTGCGCACCGCTGCGATACACAAACTGATTATACTGATGGTACTTAGTTTACCGGCTCATATTTTCCCCATCGCGGGCGACGATACGGCTGTAGCTACCACTAATCCAGCGGGTTGTTGCCGCAGTGGCGTTATTCTCGGTCATTGTCAGTTCCCTCGGGGTCCATCGATTACCGATACCCTTGTCACAGGATCCCACTCCCCAGCTGCGGACTCCACGATCAGGGCCGCTTTGTACATTAGGCCGACTAGCCACAGTGCCTCGGGCCTACAAAACCTTTTAGGGCCTACAATATTTCACTTGAAAAAAAATACCTAAAACAAAAAATAAATAAATCACAAAATAAGAGAAAACAGCAAATTTTTATTTAAAATGCCTTTTAAATATCGAAACAAAAGTATCGACGCCAAATATCGCTAGTGTCGAAAGAAACAAACAAACGATGAAATTAGCATAAAAATGAGTCAAAATATCGAGGACACAGGCCTCTAGAAATAAAAGTGCCTGGGGCCTACGAAGGTCTTAAAACGGCGCTCAGTCCACGGCGCTAGTTCTCCCTTGTAGTCCTTTCTTCTGCAACCGTAGCCACACGCTCCCGCTGTGAGCGACCCCCTCATGTTGCACACTTAGGATTAACCCCTTGAGATACGTGCATATAGTCAGCACCTCTATTCTCACTACTGTCCCTAAGTACAGCTCAACCCCGTTATAGCGCGGATCCGTTATAACGCGGATTCGCTTATAGCGCGATGTGAGCGTGGCTCCCAGTTTTCGTATTTATAAATACTTTACAACACGATTGTTGGCGTCTTAAATACTTTATTGCACGATGCATGCAATTGTACATTATCTCTAACGCGATCCGCTTATAGCGCAATGTGATTCTTTGGACTCCAAGCACAGCGTTATAAGGGGGTTGAGCTGTATTGCCACTTACGTTTTGGTAACTCTTGCCTTCTCACCCCTGCATTACTCCAGCACTGCTCGACTGAGACACACGTTTAATTAAAGAGCCACCGGGCTGTTATTTCACATATTGTGTCTCATTGAATTTTTCTATTTTGGTAGACTTTTCCCATGTAGTCATTTTTAACTTAGTGACTTATGTTTTAATGAGGTCTTAATCAATGTTATATTTTAGAATAGCGGTGTACATATAAGTGATTTATCTTTTTTGGGGGGGGCTCCGTTAGCCCTCTGCCTCATGTCATTACGATCACACATTGCAACCCAGTAATTGTATTTAAATCAATTGTTTCAATATATCACACCATTTGAAGGACCAAGTTGATCAACTTCATCTCTCGTTTCTGTATTTGAGGGAACATAGACTTTGTATGATCCCATACCCAGTTAATTTCTACCCACAATGCACTGCTATAGCAGAGCAAGAGTCTGGAGTTATATTCCACATATGCATGGGGCCTTTAGTGAGTTTACCTAGTCACCCCTTTATTTTAATGGGGTTAACACCGGTTTAGATGAACCCCCAACATTGCAACTTGCTATCAAACTCAGAGGATGTATTCAGTTTTGTATTTCACTTTGAGAATACAACATGGACAAGATTACTTTGCTTTTACTACAAACAAACACAAACAGAGCCCCGTGCTACATCCAATGGCAAACATACACAGTGAAATGCCTATATATCTCTTGAATAAAAGGGTCATTTAGTTTAACACTTTGGCCAAAGCGTTGTAAGCCTGTGAGCCCCTCCAAGGCATGACCATAATTCACAGGTCCTAACACTGAATAATAATTGTAATGAGTGTTAGGACCTGTGTAATTATGGTCATGCCTTGGAGGGGTTCACAGGCTTACAATGCTTTGGCCAAAGTGTTAAACTAAATGACCCTTTTATTCAAGAGAATATATAGGTATTTCACTGTGTATTTTTGCCATTGGATGTAGCACTGGGCTCTGTTTGTGTTTGTTTGTAGTATGTATTGCCATGCCCAGTAGCACTCCTTTTTGACATTTATATACATTGTCATGTCATTGTCATATATATATATTGTGGTAACTTTTGGGGCTTATATGAGTTTACTGGGTATGTGTGTGTTTGTTTACTTTGCTTTTAACCTATTTTCTTCTTGTTTCCTTTTATATTGATACCACACCACAGACCCATACGAGTCACCAAACGGGACATACACGCCTCCCTGCTGTCACCCCTGACTGCCCAAGTGGGACCTACAACCCAGGTTACCCACCGCATCACTTTCTTTGGTTTGTGGCTTATCACTATGGCATCAACATGCCCAGAAGAGGCCACCATCGGCACGTAGACACACCGTCGGAGCTCTCTGCCATAGTTGTCATGGTCGGAGACATACTTACAGGGAACACGGAGCAGTGGCACACGTGAGAAGAACACCGTTACTGCCTTAAAGCCTACCGTCGCCATGCAGTAACGGACTTACTCCGGGAAATACCACTTGTTCTTTCATATTGTTTGCCAGAAGAAGGGCTAGGAACAGCCCCCAAAAACGTTCGCCCCACTGGACAATGTTAGCTGGTGGATTTATATTTGTGACCTATCTGGATTAGTGCTGTTTATCAGGAATTTTGTGTAACCCCTCTCTGTGTGTTTACTAGAGTAATAGAAGGGGATAAGGGTGAGTAGTAGATGCTAAGCTCCACCCTGTGGGGACTCAGAGGTACTGTGTCACAGGATGTATAAAAAAGGAGGGAGTTCCAGAAGTTAGGTTCCAGCATGGCAGGAGGAGATGAGCCTCGGGGTGTAGAGGTAGGCGATCTGTTCCCACAGTTATAGTGTAGATCAGGCCCCCCTTTTATTGTGTTTCAGCTAGGTACAGTTCCCTATCTGTTAGGATCCCATAGTGTGGCCATAAGAGAAGAGCAGGTCCCAGAGAGGGAATGCAGACACGCCACAGTGGTCAAAGCAGAGAAGCCCCCAGGACGTCAGGGGATAAGCCCTACAAACGGATCCCCATCTAATTATCCCTGAGGAAGTGGCTGTTTCATAACAGGACTGGAGAGTAATAGTAACGTACACAGAACAGGCCAAGATCTCAGCAGGGGCCCGCAGTATAAGGGACCAAAAGGATGTTGCTAAAAATGTGGTCCCGGACCACAAATAAAATCAGTAACAAATGAACGCACCTCCCATGTGTGTTAAGAGTGGGCACCCAGGGAAGAAATGTCTCAAGAGTGATAGCGGTATGGATTAAATAAGGTACCACTAGGCCAATCTGATTGTATATGCCAAGTGTTCCCATGCCCGGGAACATGAATAAAGATTGCTGTTGTACCTGTAACCCCCCTAGTGGGGTTACTAGTGTCCATATAAGGTGTTATTAGGGTGTTAACAGGTTAAAGTTTAGGAGAAGGCCCCAGCTACCTGTAACTAATGTGATGGAGCGTATTCCATGTAACATATTTCAGGATCACTGATGTTGCCAGAGTAGTCCCTGTCGGGTGACCAGCCCCTCCTTAGTTCCAGAACCTGCCAACGGTGGATCCTATTGGTTAAGGGTGTCTGTATCTTGCCCAGTTACATGGGCAGGATAGTGACATCACACAGGGGTATAAAAGGAGCTGTTCCAGACCCCGGGCTCCTGGAGGACACCAGAGGAGAGGAGTCCCGCTGTGTTACATGTATGGTGATCCTAGTATGTCCTTTATGTGTAACCTTGCATGAAGAAGGCCCTTTTCACCTTATGTTGTTTTGCAGTTGGTGAAGAGTGTCCCCAGTTAGAGAGCTCCCCTAATAAATTATGATGATGTCATAGGTGCTATCTATCCTTCAAGGAGGACGCCTGTGACAGGCCAAGACCAGGGTTCCTGGGAACTGTCATAGCTAGCGTTTCTCTAACGCCAACTCTTAGTACAGACGCAACTGCCAGTTGTAGACTGCTTGCCAAGGAAAATCTGTGACCATCTTGCAGCAACTCGTGAGAAGGTCCACAGCAGGCTGCAATGGCCCGTCAGATTAACACAGCGGGAGCCCCTGCTTTTGAATCGGACTCTTAGTTCGGTAGGATTGACACAGCGTGAGTCCCATTCAAATGCAGAGACCCCCGCTGTGTTAATCCAATGGGCCATTAGTCTGGCTGCAGGAATCTCGCAGCGCAGGATGGGTTTAAGTGCAGAATTGTCAAGGCAATCGGTCTACAACCGGCAGTTCCAGCTGTATATGCACACCAGGTTGCTACAGTGAAGGCTGCTAGGTCAGTGTAACGATGATGGGTAGATGGGAACCTGGGTAGAAGTACACCCCTATCCCGATTCTAGGAAAGTACCTGGGAGTGACTCCAGATCGCTGAAGTTACAGAAGCGCAGTACCCCTTAACCGTGGGCAAGGGAAGGTGATTTCAAGCCGTGTGTGCCTCCTTGAGAAGCTACCTGGCACCCAGCGAAGAAGGATGTAGGAAGCCTTGCCTTGTGTCAACAAAGAAATGATCTGTCACATAAAGTTCCTGGCAACCTTTCTCAGCTTGCAGAACCAGCCAGCACAAACACCAGCACCCCGGTAAAGAGGTATGAGAATCTACCTCCAACTTCCATCACTACCTCACACACGTGTGGCTCTCCTTAGTAAGAGCCAGGCAAGGAAGGGAGTTACATACCATACAAAGCTTCTGGCGCCCGTCTGCATCATCGCCCAGCCGACCACCACCAGACAAGGTAAATCAAGGCTGTTGGGGATATAGACCAGGCACTGATGCAGGCTCCCCGGGGGGTCGGGCAGGGAGGGTTCCTTTTGTCACAGAGTTGTTGCTTTTTGTTGTTGCATGCGTTTAGCTTCTTCACTATATATAAGTTGTGCTTTCGACTTTGTGTCTTGCATGTTGTTTTGTTTCGCCTATACGCCACAGCGTTGGCTCGTAACGGTGACTTTTGTGCCTTACAGGAAGTCGGTGGCTTCGCAACTGCCGTCAAGACGCCCCCCCCCCCCCCACCCCCACAAAAGTCAAGTTTGGAGCATATCCCTTAGGCCGCGCTTATAGTGCCGGCGACGCGACGTCGCCCGAAAACAAATGCATTGTCGCCGCCGCCGCGTGCGCTTATAGTAAGCGCGACGGCGACAAAGTGATGGGGATACGGGGCGACGCGATTTTTGGAAGCCGGGAATATTTGATTTTTCAGAGGCTGTCGCCTCATGTGACAGCCGCTGAACCAATCAATGGCCTGGTCACCCGCGCCGCCGCCGCAAAGCGAAATACAACTTTCGCTAGCGGCGATGGGTGACGTCGCGGTCGCGGTGGCAGGCACTATATGCGCGGCCTTAAGTAGCACCGGTGGCTCAATCAGTGCCTGCTTCAGCACAGATGGCTCCATCTTCGACTGAGCCACTGATTAAGCCACTTGTGCTGAAGCAGGGATATCCTGAAAAACCTGAGCTGTTGGGGGGGTCTTGAGGACTGGATTTAGGGAACCCCTGCATTAGTCTCAACACCAACCTCAGCATCTTGCATAAAGACACTGCTTATGTATTCATGCAACAGCATTGGAACTTTGACTATTACACACCGTGTGTGTATGTGTGTGTGTCACTGTGTGTGTGTCACTGTGTGTGTGTGTCACTGTGTGTGTGTGTCACTGTGTGTGTGTGTCACTGTGTGTGTGTGTCTGTGTGTGTCACTGTGTGTGTGTGTGTCACTTTGTGTGTGTGTCACTGTGTGTGTGTCACTGTGTGTGTGTGTCACTGTGTGTGTGTGTCACTGTGTGTGTGTGTCACTGTGTGTGTGTGTCACTGTGTGTGTGTGTCTGTGTGTGTCACTGTGTGTGTGTGTCACTGTGTGTGTGTGTCACTGTGTGTGTGTGTCTGTGTGTGTCACTGTGTGTGTGTGTCACTGTGTGTGTGTATATGGGGACCCCACATTTTTCTGTACCATAGTTCTGGTTCTGTTTGCTCACTTTCCCACTGTATGTATGGGTGCAGGGTTTAATTTATCACTTTTTCACCCACCATAACCTAAGTAATGTGTGGCTGAAACGGATCCCCGCTTCACGTGGCAAAGCCGGTATAACCAGCCGCACACTGGAGAGAGCCAAAAGGCTGAGGGGCTTATTCTAGTGGCGTCGGTAAAATCACTGCCAAATGGAACGGTGTGACATGACCCTACCTCACGGTGTGACATGACCCTGCCTCACGGTGTGACATGACCCTGCCTCACGATGTGACATGACCCTACCTCACGGTCTGACGGGACCCTACCTCACGGTGTGACGTGACCCTACCTCACGGTGTGACATGTGTGTTATCACGGTGTGACATGACCCTACCTCACGGTGTGACATGACCCTACCTCACGGTCTGACATGACCCTACCTCACGGTCTGACATGACCCTACCTCACGGTGTGACATGACCCTGCCTCACGGTCTGACATGACCCTACCTCACGGTGTGACGTGACCCTACCTCACGGTGTGACATGTGTGTTATCACGGTGTGACATGACCCTACCTCACGGTGTGACATGACCCTACCTCACGGTCTGACATGACCCTACCTCACGGTCTGACATGACCCTGCCTCACGGTGTGACATGACCCTACCTCACGGTGTGACATGACCCTGCCTCACGGTGTGACGTGACCCTACCTCACGGTGTGACATGACCCTGCCTCACGGTGTGACGTCACCCTACCTCACGGTCTGACATGACCCTACCTCATGGTCTGACATGACCCTGCCTCACGGTGTGACGTGACCCTGCCTCACGGTCTGACATGACCCTGCCTCACGGTGTGACATGACCCTGCCTCACGGTCTGACATGACCCTACCTCACGGTCTGACATGACCCTACCTCACGGTCTGACATGACCCTACCTCACGGTCTGACATGACCCTGCCTCACGGTCTGACATGACCCTACCTCACGGTGTGACGTGACCCTACCTCACGGTGTGACATGACCCTGCCTCACGGTGTGACATGACCCTGCCTCACGGTGTGACATGACCCTGCCTCACGGTGTGACATGACCCTGCCTCACGGTCTGACGTGACCCTACCTCACGGTGTGACGTGACCCTACCTCACGGTGTGACGTGACCCTACCTCACGGTGTGACGTGACCCTACCTCACGGTGTGACATGACCCTGCCTCACGGTGTGACATGACCCTGCCTCACGGTGTGACATGACCCTGCCTCACGGTGTGACATGACCCTGCCTCACGGTCTGACGTGACCCTACCTCACGGTGTGACGTGACCCTACCTCACGGTGTGACATGACCCTACCTCACGGTGTGACGTGACCCTGCCTCACGGTGTGACATGACCCTGCCTCACGGTGTGACATGACCCTGCCTCACGGTCTGACGTGACCCTACCTCACGGTGTGACGTGACCCTACCTCACGGTGTGACGTGACCCTACCTCACGGTGTGACATGACCCTACCTCACGGTCTGACATGACCCTACCTCACGGTGTGACATGACCCTGCCTCACGGTGTGACATGACCCTACCTCACGGTGTGACGTGACCCTACCTCACGGTCTGACATGACCCTACCTCACGGTGTGACATGACCCTACCTCACGGTCTGACGTGACCCTACCTCACGGTCTGACATGACCCTACCTCACGGTGTGACATGACCCTGCCTCACGGTGTGACATGACCCTACCTCACGGTGTGACGTGACCCTACCTCACGGTCTGACATGACCCTACCTCACGGTGTGACATGACCCTACCTCACGGTCTGACGTGACCCTACCTCACGGTGTGACATGACCCTGCCTCACGGTGTGACATGACCCTGCCTCACGGTGTGACATGACCCTACCTCACGGTGTGACGTGACCCTGCCTCACGGTGTGACGTGACCCTACCTCACGGTGTGACGTGACCCTGCCTCACGGTGTGACGTGACCCTGCCTCACGGTCTGATGTGACCCTACCTCACGGTGTGACATGACCCTGCCTCACGGTGTGACATGACCCTACCTCACGGTGTGACATGACCCTACCTCACGGTGTGACGTGACCCTACCTCACGGTCTGACATGACCCTGCCTCACAGTGTGACATGACCCTACCTCACGGTGTGACGTGACCCTGCCTCACGGTGTGACATGACCCTACCTCACGGTCTGACATGACCCTACCTCACGGTCTGACATGACCCTACCTCACGGTGTGACGTGACCCTACCTCACGGTGTGACGTGACCCTGCCTCACGGTCTGACATGACCCTACCTCACGGTCTGACATGACCCTGCCTCATGGTCTGACATGACCCTGCCTCACGGTGTGACGTGACCCTGCCTCACGGTCTGACATGACCCTACCTCACGGTGTGACGTGACCCTGCCTCACGGTGTGACATGACCCTGCCTCACGGTGTGACATGACCCTACCTCACGGTGTGATGTGACCCTACCTAACGATCTGACATGACCCTACCTCACGGTGTGACGTGACCCTGCCTCACGGTGTGACATGACCCTACCTCACGGTCTGACATGACCCTACCTCACGGTCTGACATGACCCTACCTCACGGTGTGACGTGACCCTACCTCACGGTGTGACGTGACCCTACCTCACGGTCTGACATGACCCTACCTCACGGTCTGACATGACCCTGCCTCACGGTCTGACATGACCCTACCTCACGGTCTGACATGACCCTACCTCACAGTCTGACATGACCCTACCTCACGGTGTGACATGACCCTGCCTCACGGTGTGACATGACCCTGCCTCACGGTGTGACATGACCCTGCCTCACGGTGTGACATGACCCTGCCTCACGGTCTGACATGACCCTACCTCACAGTCTGACATGACCCTACCTCACGGTGTGACATGACCCTACCTCACGGTGTGACGTGACCCTACCTCACGGTCTGACATGACCCTGCCTCACGGTGTGACATGACCCTACCTCACGGTGTGACGTGACCCTGCCTCACGGTGTGACATGACCCTGCCTCACGGTGTGACATGACCCTGCCTCACGGTGTGACATGACCCTGCCTCACGGTGTGACATGACCCTGCCTCACGGTGTGACATGACCCTGCCTCACGGTGTGACATGACCCTGCCTCACGGTGTGACATGACCCTACCTCACGGTCTGACATGACCCTGCCTCACGGTGTGACATGACCCTGCCTCACGGTGTGACATGACCCTGCCTCACAGTCTGACGTGACCCTACCTCACGGTCTGACATGACCCTGCCTCACGGTCTGACATGACCCTACCTCACGGTCTGACATGACCCTACCTCACGGTGTGACATGACCCTACCTCACGGTGTGACGTGACCCTGCCTCACGGTCTGACATGACCCTACCTCACGGTGTGACATGACCCTACCTCACGGTGTGACATGACCCTACCTCACGGTCTGACATGACCCTGCCTCACGGTGTGACATGACCCTGCCTCACGGTGTGACATGACCCTACCTCACGGTGTGACATGACCCTACCTCACGGTGTGACGTGACCCTGCCTCACGGTCTGACATGACCCTACCTCACGGTCTGACATGACCCTACCTCACGGTGTGACATGACCCTACCTCACGGTGTTACATGACCCTACCTCACGGTCTGACATGACCCTACCTCACGGTCTGACATGACCCTACCTCACGGTGTTACATGACCCTACCTCACGGTGTGACATGACCCTGCCTCACGGTCTGACATGACCCTACCTCACAGTCTGACATGACCCTACCTCACGGTCTGACATGACCCTGCCTCACGGTGTGACATGACCCTACCTCACGGTCTGACATGACCCTGCCTCACGGTGTGACATGACCCTACCTCACGGTGTGACGTGACCCTGCCTCACGGTCTGACATGACCCTACCTCACGGTCTGACATGACCCTACCTCACGGTGTGACGTGACCCTACCTCACGGTCTGACATGACCCTACCTCACGGTCTGACATGACCCTACCTCACGGTCTGACATGACCCTACCTCACGGTGTGACATGACCCTACCTCACGGTGTGACGTGACCCTGCCTCACGGTGTGACATGACCCTACCTCACGGTGTGACATGACCCTACCTCACGGTGTGACGTGACCCTGCCTCACGGTGTGACATGACCCTACCTCACGGTGTGACATGACCCTACCTCACGGTCTGACATGACCCTACCTCACGGTGTGACGTGACCCTACCTCACGGTCTGACGTGACCCTACCTCACGGTGTGACGTGACCCTACCTCACGGTGTGATGTGACCCTACCTCACGGTCTGACATGACCCTACCTCACGGTCTGACGTGACCCTACCTCACGGTGTGACGTGACCCTACCTCACGGTCTGACATGACCCTACCTCACGGTCTGACATGACCCTGCCTCACGGTGTGACGTGACCCTGCCTCACGGTCTGACATGACCCTACCTCACGGTCTGACGTGACCCTACCTCACGGTGTGACGTGACCCTACCTCACGGTGTGACATGACCCTGCCTCACGGTCTGACATGACCCTACCTCACGGTGTGACGTGACCCTACCTCACGGTGTGACATGACCCTACCTCACGGTGTGACGTGACCCTGCCTCACGGTGTGACATGACCCTACCTCACGGTCTGACATGACCCTACCTCACGGTCTGACATGACCCTACCTCACGGTCTGACATGACCCTACCTCACGGTCTGACATGACCCTACCTCACGGTCTGACATGACCCTACCTCACGGTGTGACGTGACCCTACCTCACGGTCTGACATGACCCTACCTCACGGTCTGACATGACCCTACCTCACGGTGTGACATGACCCTACCTCACAGTCTGACGTGACCCTACCTCACGGTGTGACATGACCCTGCCTCATGGTCTGACATGACCCTACCTCACAGTCTGACATGACCCTGCCTCACGGTGTGACATGACCCTGCCTCACGGTCTGACATGACCCTACCTCACGGTCTGACGTGACCCTGCCTCACAGTCTGACGTGACCCTACCTCACGGTGTGACATGACCCTACCTCACGGTCTGACATGACCCTACCTCACGGTCTGACATGACCCTACCTCACGGTGTGACGTGACCCTGCCTCACGGTGTGACGTGACCCTACCTCACGGTGTGACATGACCCTACCTCACGGTCTGACATGACCCTGCCTCACGGTGTGACATGACCCTACCTCACGGTGTGACGTGACCCTGCCTCACGGTCTGACATGACCCTGCCTCACGGTGTGACGTGACCCTGCCTCACGGTCTGACATGACCCTGCCTCACGGTCTGACATGACCCTGCCTCACGGTCTGACATGACCCTGCCTCACGGTCTGACATGACCCTGCCTCACAGTCTGACATGACCCTGCCTCACGGTGTGACGTGACCCTGCCTCACAGTCTGACTTGACCCTACCTCACGGTGTGACGTGACCCTGCCTCACAGTCTGACGTGACCCTACCTCACAGTCTGACGTGACCCTACCTCACGGTCTGACATGACCCTACCTCACGGTCTGACATGACCCTACCTCACGGTCTGACATGACCCTGCCTCACGGTCTGACATGACCCTGCCTCACAGTCTGACATGACCCTGCCTCACGGTGTGACGTGACCCTGCCTCACAGTCTGACTTGACCCTACCTCACGGTGTGACGTGACCCTGCCTCACAGTCTGACTTGACCCTACCTCACGGTGTGACGTGACCCTGCCTCACAGTCTGACTTGACCCTACCTCACGGTGTGACATGACCCTGCCTCACGGTCTGACATGACCCTACCTCACGGTCTGACATGACCCTACCTCACGGTCTGACATGACCCTGCCTCACGGTGTGACATGACCCTGCCTCACGGTCTGACATGACCCTACCTCACGGTGTTACATGACCCTGCCTCACGGTGTTACATGACCCTGCCTCACGGTGTGACGTGACCCTGCCTCACAGTCTGACGTGACCCTACCTCACAGTCTGACGTGACCCTGCCTCACGGTGTGACGTGACCCTGCCTCACGGTGTGACGTGACCCTGCCTCACGGTCTGACATGACCCTACCTCACGGTGTTACATGACCCTGCCTCACGGTGTTACATGACCCTGCCTCACGGTGTGACGTGACCCTGCCTCACAGTCTGACGTGACCCTACCTCACAGTCTGACGTGACCCTGCCTCACGGTGTGACGTGACCCTACCTCACGGTCTGACATGACCCTACCTCACGGTGTGACGTGACCCTGCCTCACAGTCTGACGTGACCCTACCTCACAGTCTGACGTGACCCTACCTCACGGTGTGACGTGACCCTACCTCACGGTCTGACATGACCCTACCTCACGGTCTGACATGACCCTACCTCACGGTGTGACGTGACCCTACCTCACGGTCTGACATGACCCTGCCTCACGGTGTGACATGACCCTGCCTCACGGTGTGACGTGACCCTGCCTCACGGTGTGACGTGACCCTACCTCACGGTGTGACATGACCCTGCCTCACGGTGTGACATGACCCTACCTCACGGTGTTACATGACCCTACCTCACGGTCTGACATGATCCTGCCTCACGGTCTGACATGACCCTACCTCACGGTCTGACGTGACCCTACCTCACGGTGTGACATGACCCTGCCTCACGGTCTGACATGACCCTGCCTCACAGTCTGACATGACCCTGCCTCACGGTCTGACATGACCCTGCCTCACGGTCTGACATGACCCTACCTCACGGTGTGACGTGACCCTGCCTCACGGTCTGACGTGACCCTACCTCACGGTGTGACATGACCCTGCCTCACGGTGTGACATGACCCTGCCTCACGGTGTGACATGACCCTGCCTCACGGTGTGACGTGACCCTACCTCACGGTCTGACATGACCCTACCTCACGGTGTGACGTGACCCTACCTCACGGTGTGACATGACCCTACCTCACGGTGTGACGTGACCCTGCCTCACGGTGTGACATGACCCTACCTCACAGTGTGACATGACCCTACCTCACGGTGTGACGTGACCCTGCCTCACGGTGTGACATGACCCTACCTCACGGTGTGACGTGACCCTACCTCACGGTGTGACATGACCCTACCTCACGGTGTGACGTGACCCTACCTCACGGTGTGACATGACCCTACCTCACGGTGTGACGTGACCCTACCTCACGGTCTGACATGACCCTGCCTCACGGTCTGACATGACCCTGCCTCACGGTGTGACGTGACCCTGCCTCACGGTGTGACATGACCCTGCCTCACGGTGTGACATGACCCTGCCTCACGGTGTGACGTGACCCTACCTCACGGTGTGACGTGACCCTGCCTCACGGTGTGACATGACCCTGCCTCACGGTGTGACATGACCCTGCCTCACGGTGTGACATGACCCTGCCTCACGGTGTGACGTGACCCTACCTCACGGTGTGACATGACCCTGCCTCACGGTGTGACGTGACCCTGCCTCACGGTGTGACATGACCCTGCCTCACGGTGTGACATGACCCTGCCTCACGGTGTGACGTGACCCTACCTCACGGTGTGACATGACCCTACCTCACGGTGTGACATGACCCTGCCTCACGGTGTGACATGACCCTGCCTCACGGTGTGACGTGACCCTACCTCACGGTCTGACATGACCCTGCCTCACGGTGTGACATGACCCTGCCTCACGGTGTGACATGACCCTGCCTCACGGTGTGACGTGACCCTACCTCACGGTCTGACATGACCCTACCTCACGGTGTGACATGACCCTGCCTCACGGTGTGACATGACCCTGCCTCACGGTCTGACATGACCCTACCTCACGGTCTGACATGACCCTGCCTCACGGTCTGACATGACCCTACCTCACGGTGTGACATGACCCTACCTCACAGTCTGACATGACCCTACCTCACGGTGTGACGTGACCCTGCCTCACGGTCTGACATGACCCTACCTCACGGTGTGACGTGACCCTGCCTCACGGTGTGACATGACCCTACCTCACGGTGTGACATGACCCTGCCTCACGGTGTGACATGACCCTGCCTCACGGTGTGACGTGACCCTACCTCACGGTGTGACATGACCCTGCCTCACGGTGTGACATGACCCTGCCTCACGGTCTGACATGACCCTACCTCATGGTCTGACATGACCCTGCCTCACGGTGTGACGTGACCCTACCTCACGGTGTGACATGACCCTGCCTCACGGTGTGACATGACCCTGCCTCACGGTCTGACATGACCCTGCCTCACGGTCTGACATGACCCTACCTCACGGTGTGACGTGACCCTGCCTCACGGTGTGACATGACCCTACCTCACAGTGTGACATGACCCTGCCTCACGGTCTGACATGACCCTGCCTCACGGTGTGACGTGACCCTGCCTCACGGTGTGACGTGACCCTGCCTCACGGTGTGACATGACCCTACCTCACGGTGTGACATGACCCTACCTCACGGTGTGACGTGACCCTGCCTCACGGTGTGACATGACCCTACCTCACGGTCTGACATGACCCTACCTCACGGTGTGACATGACCCTACCTCACGGTGTGACATGACCCTACCTCACGGTGTGACGTGACCCTGCCTCACGGTGTGACATGACCCTGCCTCACGGTCTGACGTGACCCTGCCTCACGGTGTGACATGACCCTACCTCACGGTGTGACATGACCCTACCTCACGGTGTGACGTGACCCTGCCTCACGGTGTGACATGACCCTGCCTCACGGTCTGACATGACCCTACCTCACGGTGTGACATGACCCTACCTCACGGTCTGACGTGACCCTACCTCACGGTGTGACATGACCCTGCCTCACGGTGTGACGTGACCCTACCTCACGGTGTGACATGACCCTGCCTCACGGTGTGACATGACCCTGCCTCACGGTGTGACGTGACCCTACCTCACGGTGTGACATGACCCTACCTCACGGTGTGACGTGACCCTACCTCACGGTCTGACATGACCCTACCTCACGGTGTGACGTGACCCTACCTCACGGTGTGACATGACCCTACCTCACGGTGTGACGTGACCCTGCCTCACGGTGTGACATGACCCTACCTCACGGTGTGACGTGACCCTACCTCACGGTGTGACATGACCCTACCTCACGGTGTGACGTGACCCTACCTCACGGTCTGACATGACCCTGCCTCACGGTCTGACATGACCCTGCCTCACGGTGTGACGTGACCCTACCTCACGGTGTGACGTGACCCTACCTCACGGTGTGACGTGACCCTACCTCACGGTGTGACATGACCCTGCCTCACGGTCTGACATGACCCTGCCTCACGGTCTGACATGACCCTACCTCACGGTCTGACGTGACCCTGCCTCACGGTGTGACGTGACCCTACCTCACGGTGTGACGTGACCCTACCTCACGGTGTGACGTGACCCTACCTCACGGTCTGACATGACCCTGCCTCACGGTCTGACATGACCCTGCCTCACGGTGTGACGTGACCCTGCCTCACGGTGTGACATGACCCTGCCTCACGGTCTGACATGACCCTGCCTCACGGTGTGACATGACCCTGCCTCACGGTGTGACATGACCCTGCCTCACGGTGTGACGTGACCCTACCTCACGGTGTGACATGACCCTGCCTCACGGTGTGACGTGACCCTGCCTCACGGTGTGACATGACCCTGCCTCACGGTGTGACATGACCCTGCCTCACGGTGTGACATGACCCTGCCTCACGGTGTGACATGACCCTGCCTCACGGTGTGACGTGACCCTACCTCACGGTCTGACATGACCCTGCCTCACGGTGTGACATGACCCTGCCTCACGGTCTGACGTGACCCTGCCTCACGGTGTGACGTGACCCTACCTCACGGTGTGACATGACCCTGCCTCACGGTGTGACATGACCCTGCCTCACGGTGTGACATGACCCTGCCTCACGGTGTGACGTGACCCTACCTCACGGTCTGACATGACCCTGCCTCACGGTCTGACATGACCCTACCTCACGGTGTGACGTGACCCTGCCTCACGGTGTGACATGACCCTACCTCACGGTGTGACATGACTCTGCCTCACGGTGTGACATGACCCTGCCTCACGGTGTGACGTGACCCTACCTCACGGTGTGACATGACCCTGCCTCACGGTGTGACATGACCCTACCTCACGGTGTGACGTGACCCTGCCTCACGGTGTGACATGACCCTGCCTCACGGTCTGACATGACCCTACCTCATGGTCTGACATGACCCTACCTCACGGTGTGACATGACCCTGCCTCACGGTGTGACGTGACCCTACCTCACGGTGTGACGTGACCCTGCCTCATGGTCTGACATGACCCTGCCTCACGGTCTGACATGACCCTGCCTCACGGTGTGACATGACCCTGCCTCACGGTCTGACATGACCCTGCCTCACGGTGTGACGTGACCCTGCCTCACGGTCTGACGTGACCCTGCCTCACGGTGTGACGTGACCCTGCCTCATGGTCTGACATGACCCTGCCTCACGGTCTGACATGACCCTACCTCACGGTGTGACATGACCCTGCCTCACGGTCTGACATGACCCTACCTCACGGTGTGACGTGACCCTGCCTCACGGTGTGACATGACCCTGCCTCACGGTGTGACGTGACCCTGCCTCACGGTCTGACATGACCCTACCTCACGGTGTGACGTGACCCTACCTCACGGTCTGACATGACCCTACCTCACGGTGTGACGTGACCCTACCTCACGGTGTGACGTGACCCTACCTCACGGTCTGACATGACCCTACCTCACGGTGTGACGTGACCCTACCTCACGGTGTGACATGACCCTGCCTCACGGTCTGACATGACCCTACCTCACGGTGTGACGTGACCCTGCCTCACGGTGTGACATGACCCTGCCTCACGGTGTGACGTGACCCTGCCTCACGGTCTGACGTGACCCTACCTCACGGTGTGACGTGACCCTACCTCACGGTGTGACATGACCCTGCCTCACGGTGTGACGTGACCCTGCCTCACGGTCTGACATGACCCTGCCTCACGGTCTGACATGACCCTACCTCACGGTGTGACATGACCCTACCTCACGGTCTGACATGACCCTGCCTCACGGTCTGACATGACCCTGCCTCACGGTGTGACATGACCCTACCTCACGGTGTGACGTGACCCTGCCTCACGGTCTGACATGACCCTACCTCACGGTGTGACGTGACCCTGCCTCACGGTGTGACATGACCCTGCCTCACGGTGTGACGTGACCCTGCCTCACGGTGTGACATGACCCTGCCTCACGGTGTGACATGACCCTACCTCACGGTGTGACATGACCCTGCCTCACGGTGTGACATGACCCTACCTCACGGTGTGACATGACCCTGCCTCACGGTCTGACATGACCCTACCTCACGGTGTGACATGACCCTGCCTCACGGTCTGACATGACCCTGCCTCACGGTGTGACATGACCCTACCTCACGGTGTGACGTGACCCTGCCTCACGGTCTGACATGACCCTACCTCACGGTGTGACGTGACCCTGCCTCACGGTCTGACATGACCCTGCCTCACGGTGTGACGTGACCCTGCCTCACGGTCTGACATGACCCTGCCTCACGGTGTGACATGACCCTGCCTCACGGTGTGACGTGACCCTGCCTCACGGTGTGACGTGACCCTGCCTCACGGTGTGACGTGACCCTGCCTCACGGTGTGACATGACCCTGCCTCACGGTCTGACATGACCCTGCCTCACGGTGTGACATGACCCTACCTCACGGTCTGACGTGACCCTGCCTCACGGTGTGACATGACCCTACCTCACGGTGTGACATGACCCTACCTCACGGTCTGACATGACCCTGCCTCACGGTCTGACATGACCCTACCTCACGGTGTGACATGACCCTGCCTCACGGTCTGACATGACCCTGCCTCACGGTCTGACATGACCCTACCTCACGGTGTGACATGACCCTACCTCACGGTGTGACATGACCCTACCTCACGGTCTGACATGACCCTGCCTCACGGTCTGACATGACCCTACCTCACGGTGTGACATGACCCTACCTCACGGTGTGACGTGACCCTGCCTCACGGTGTGACATGACCCTACCTCACGGTGTGACATGACCCTGCCTCACGGTGTGACATGACCCTGCCTCACGGTGTGACATGACCCTGCCTCACGGTGTGACGTGACCCTGCCTCACGGTGTGACATGACCCTACCTCACGGTCTGACATGACCCTGCCTCACGGTCTGACATGACCCTACCTCACGGTGTGACATGACCCTACCTCACGGTGTGACGTGACCCTGCCTCACGGTGTGACATGACCCTACCTCACGGTGTGACATGACCCTACCTCACGGTCTGACATGACCCTGCCTCACGGTGTGACGTGACCCTGTCTCACGGTCTGACATGACCCTATCTCACGGTGTGACATGACCCTACCTCACGGTGTGACGTGACCCTGCCTCACGGTGTGACATGACCCTGCCTCACGGTGTGACATGACCCTACCTCACGGTGTGACATGACCCTGCCTCACGGTGTGACGTGACCCTGCCTCACGGTGTGACATGACCCTACCTCACGGTGTGACGTGACCCTACCTCACGGTGTGACGTGACCCTACCTCACGGTGTGACGTGACCCTGCCTCACGGTGTGACGTGACCCTACCTCACAGTCTGACATGACCCTACCTCACAGTCTGACATGACCCTACCTCACAGTCTGACATGACCCTGCCTCACGATGTGACATGACCCTGCCTCATGGTGTGACGTGACCCTACCTCACGGTGTGACATGTGTGTTATCACGGTCTGACATGACCCTGCCTCACGGTCTGACGTGTGTTATCACGGTGTGACATGACCCTGCCTCACGGTCTGACGTGTGTTATCACGGTATTCAGAAAGAATGATCACGTCAGAAACAGTGAGGTAGGAAAATGCCAATCCCGCTCGGGATAGCAGTGTCCGTATCTCAGCCGTTTTCTACGTTCTGCCCGCAGTCTGTAAGAACTGCACGGAGAGAGCAGCAACTCCCTGCGCAGAGAGAGCAGCAACTCCCTGCACGGAGAGAACAGCAACTCCCTGCACAGAGAGAGCTGCGTCTCCCTGCACGGAGAGAGCAGCAACTCCCTGCACAGAGAGAACAGCAACTCCCTGCACAGAGAGAGCAGCAACTCCCTGCACAGAGAGAACAGCAACTCCCTGCACAGAGAGAACAGCAACTCCCTGCACAGAGAGAGCAGCAACTCCCTGCACAGAGAGAGCAGCAACTCCCTGCACGGAGAGAGCTGCGTCTCCCTGCACAGAGAGAACAGCAACTCCCTGCACAGAGAGAGCAGCAACTCCCTGCACGGAGAGAGCAGCAACTCCCTGCACGGAGAGAGCTGCGTCTCCCTGCACAGAGAGAACAGCAACTCCCTGCACAGAGAGAGCAGCAACTCCCTGCACAGAGAGAACAGCAACTCCCTGCACGGAGAGAGCAGCAACTCCCTGCACGGAGAGAGCAGCAACTCCCTGCACAGAGAGAGCAGCAACTCCCTGCACAGAGAGAGCAGCAACTCCCTGCACAGAGAGAGCAGCAACTCCCTGCACAGAGAGAACAGCAACTCCCTGCACAGAGAGAACAGCAACTCCCTGCACAGAGAGAGCAGCAACTCCCTGCACAGAGAGAACAGCAACTCCCTGCACAGAGAGAACAGCAACTCCCTGCACAGAGAGAACAGCAACTCCCTGCACAGAGAGAACAGCAACTCCCTGCACAGAGAGAACAGCAACTCCCTGCACAGAGAGAACAGCATCTCCCTGCACAGAGAGAACAGCATCTCCCTGCACGGAGAGAGCAGCAACTCCCTGCACGGAGAGAACAGCAACTCCCTGCACAGAGAGAACAGCAACTCCCTGCACAGAGAGAACAGCAACTCCCTGCACAGAGAGAACTGCAACTCCCTGCACAGAGAGAACAGCAACTCCCTGCACAGAGAGAAAAGCAACTCCCTGCACAGAGAGAACAGCAACTCCCTGCACAGAGAGAACAGCAACTCCCTGCACAGAGAGAACAGCAACTCCCTGCACAGAGAGAGCAGCAACTCCCTGCACAGAGAGAGCAGCAACTCCCTGCACGGAGAGAGCAGCAACTCCCTGCACGGAGAGAGCAGCAACTCCCTGCACGGAGAGAGCAGCAACTCCCTGCACGGAGAGAGCAGCAACTCCCTGCACGGAGAGAGCAGCAACTCCCTGCACAGAGAGAACAGCAACTCCCTGCACAGAGAGAAGCTGCATCTCCCTGCACAGAGAGAACAGCAACTCCCTGCACAGAGAGAGCTGCATCTCCCTGCACAGAGAGAACAGCAACTCCCTGCACAGAGAGAGCAGCAACTCCCTGCACAGAGAGAAGCTGCATCTCCCTGCACAGAGAGAACAGCAACTCCCTGCACAGAGAGAGCTGCATCTCCCTGCACAGAGAGAGCAGCAACTCCCTGCACGGAGAGAGCAGCAACTCCCTGCACGGAGAGAGCAGCAACTCCCTGCACAGAGAGAGCAGCAACTCCCTGCACGGAGAGAGCAGCAACTCCCTGCACAGAGAGAACAGCAACTCCCTGCACGGAGAGAGCAGCAACTCCCTGCACGGAGAGAGCTGCGTCTCCCTGCACAGAGAGAACAGCAACTCCCTGCACAGAGAGAGCAGCAACTCCCTGCACAGAGAGAACAGCAACTCCCTGCACAGAGAGAACAGCAACTCCCTGCACAGAGAGAACAGCAACTCCCTGCACAGAGAGAACAGCAACTCCCTGCACAGAGAGAACAGCAACTCCCTGCACAGAGAGAACAGCATCTCCCTGCACAGAGAGAACAGCATCTCCCTGCACGGAGAGAGCAGCAACTCCCTGCACGGAGAGAACAGCAACTC
The DNA here is from genome assembly GCF_040206685.1 of Ascaphus truei. Lineage (NCBI taxonomy): Eukaryota > Metazoa > Chordata > Amphibia > Anura > Ascaphidae > Ascaphus > Ascaphus truei. The sequence continues at coordinate 24,235,557 of NC_134502.1, forward strand.
CCTGCACAGAGAGAACAGCAACTCCCTGCACAGAGAGAACAGCAACTCCCTGCACAGAGAGAACTGCAACTCCCTGCACAGAGAGAACAGCAACTCCCTGCACAGAGAGAAAAGCAACTCCCTGCACAGAGAGAACAGCAACTCCCTGCACAGAGAGAACAGCAACTCCCTGCACAGAGAGAGCAGCAACTCCCTGCACAGAGAGAACAGCAACTCCCTGCACAGAGAGAACAGCAACTCCCTGCACAGAGAGAACAGCAACTCCCTGCACAGAGAGAACAGCAACTCCCTGCACAGAGAGAACAGCAACTCCCTGCACAGAGAGAGCAGCAACTCCCTGCACAGAGAGAACAGCAACTCCCTGCACAGAGAGAAGCTGCATCTCCCTGCACAGCTCTCACAGGCGATCTCCCTGCACAGAGAGAACAGCAACTCCCTGCACAGAGAGAACAGCAACTCCCTGCACAGAGAGAAGCTGCATCTCCCTGCACAGAGAGAGCAGCAACTCCCTGCACAGAGAGAGCAGCAACTCCCTGCACAGAGAGAGCAGCAACTCCCTGCACGGAGAGAGCTGCGTCTCCCTGCACAGAGAGAACAGCAACTCCCTGCACAGAGAGAACAGCAACTCCCTGCACGGAGAGAGCTGCGTCTCCCTGCACAGAGAGAACAGCAACTCCCTGCACAGAGAGAACAGCAACTCCCTGCACAGAGAGAGCAGCAACTCCCTGCACAGAGAGAACTGCAACTCCCTGCACAGAGAGAACAGCAACTCCCTGCACAGAGAGAGCTGCATCTCCCTGCACAGAGAGAACAGCAACTCCCTGCACAGAGAGAGCAGCAACTCCCTGCACAGAGAGAGCAGCAACTCCCTGCACAGAGAGAAGCTGCGTCTCCCTGCACAGAGAGAACAGCAACTCCCTGCACAGAGAGAGCAGCAACTCCCTGCACAGAGAGAGCAGCAACTCCCTGCACAGAGAGAACAGCAACTCCCTGCACAAAGAGAACTGCAACTCCCTGCACAGAGAGAACAGCAACTCCCTGCACAGAGAGAACAGCAACTCCCTGCACAGAGAGAACAGCAACTCCCTGCACAGAGAGAGCAGCAACTCCCTGCACAGAGAGAACAGCAACTCCCTGCACAGAGAGAACAGCAACTCCCTGCACAGAGAGAACAGCAACTCCCTGCACAGAGAGAACAGCAACTCCCTGCACAGAGAGAACAGCAACTCCCTGCACAGAGAGAACAGCAACTCCCTGCACAGAGAGAACAGCATTTCCCTGCACAGAGAGAACAGCAACTCCCTGCACAGAGAGAACAGCAACTCCCTGCACAGAGAGAACAGCATCTCCCTGCACAGAGAGAACTGCAACTCCCTGCACAGAGAGAACAGCAACTCCCTGCACAGAGAGAACAGCAACTCCCTGCACAGAGAGAGCTGCATCTCCCTGCACAGAGAGAACAGCAACTCCCTGCACAGAGAGAACAGCAACTCCCTGCACAGAGAGAACAGCAACTCCCTGCACAGAGAGAACAGCATCTCCCTGCACAGAGAGAACTGCAACTCCCTGCACAGAGAGAACAGCAACTCCCTGCACAGAGAGAAGCTGCGTCTCCCTGCACAGAGAGAACAGCAACTCCCTGCACAGAGAGAACAGCAACTCCCTGCACAGAGAGAACAGCAACTCCCTGCACAGAGAGAACAGCATCTCCCTGCACAGAGAGAACTGCAACTCCCTGCACAGAGAGAAGCTGCGTCTCCCTGCACAGAGAGAAGCTGCATCTCCCTGCACAGCTCTCACAGGCGATCTCCCTGCACAGAGAGAAGCTGCATCTCCCTGCACAGCTCTCACAGGCAATCTCCCTGCACAGCTCATACAGGCGATCTCCCTGCACAGAGAGAAGCTGCATCTCCCTGCACAGCTCTCACAGGCGATCTCCCTGCACAGAGAGAAGCTGCATCTCCCTGCACAGCTCTCACAGGCGATCTCCCTGCACAGAGAGAGCTGCATCTCCCTGCACATCTCTCACAGGCGATCTCCCTGCACAGAGAGAAGCTCCATCTCCCTGCACAGCTCATACAGGCGATCTCCCTGCACAGAGAGAAGCTGCATCTCCCTGCACAGCTCTTACAGGCGATCTCCCTGCACAGAGAGAGCTGCATCTCCCTGCACAGCTCTTACAGGCGATCTCCCTGCATAGAGAGAGCTGCATCTCCCTGCACAGCTCTTACAGGCGATCTCCCTACACAGAGAGAAGCTGCATCTCCCTGCACAGCTCTTACAGGCGATCTCCCTGCATAGAGAGAGCTGCATCTCCCTGCACAGCTCTTACAGGCGATCTCCCTGCACAGAGAGAAGCTGCATCTCCCTGCACAGCTCTTACAGGCGATCTCCCTGCACAGAGAGAAGCTGCATCTCCCTGCACAGCTCTCACAGGCGATCTCCCTGCACAGAGAGAAGCTGCATCTCCCTGCACAGCTCTTACAGGCGATCTCCCTGCACAGAGAGAAGCTGCATCTCCCTGCACAGCTCTTACAGGCGATCTCCCTGCACAGAAATAAGCTGCATCTCCCTGCACAGCTCTCACAGGCGATCTCCCTGCACAGAGAGAAGCTGCATCTCCCTGCACAGCTCTTACAGGCGATCTCCCTGCACAGAAATAAGCTGCATCTCCCTGCACAGCTCTTACAGGCGATCTCCCTGCACAGAGAGAAGCTGCATCTCCCTGCACAGCTCTCACAGGCGATCTCCCTGCACAGAGAGAAGCTGCATCTCCCTGCACAGCTCTTACAGGCGATCTCCCTGCACAGAGAGCTGCATCTCCCTGCACAGCTCTTACAGGCGATCTCCCTGCACAGAGAGAAGCTGCATCTCCCTGCACAGCTCTTACAGGCGATCTCCCTGCACAGAGAGAAGCTGCATCTCCCTGCACAGCTCTCACAGGCGATCTCCCTGCACAGAGAGAAGCTGCATCTCCCTGCACAGCTCATACAGGCGATCTCCCTGCACAGAGAGAAGCTGCATCTCCCTGCATAGCTCATACAGGCGATCTCCCTGCACAGAGAGAGCTGCATCTCCCTGCACAGCTCATACAGGCGATCTCCCTGCACAGAGAGAGAGCTGCATCTCCCTGCACAGTTCTTACAGGCGATCTCCCTGCACAGAGAGAAGCTGCATCTCCCTGCACAGCTCATACAGGCGATCTCCCTGCACAGAGAGAGAGCTGCATCTCCCTGCACAGCTCTTACAGGCGTACTCCCTGCACAGAGAGAGCTGCATCTCCCTGCACAGCTCTTACAGGCGATCTTCCTGCACAGAGAGAAGCTGCATCTCCCTGCACAGCTCTTACAGGCGATCTCCCTGCACAGAGAGAAGCTGCATCTCCCTGCACAGCTCTCACAGGCGATCTCCCTGCACAGAGAGAAGCTGCATCTCCCTGCACAGCTCTTACAGGCGATCTCCCTGCACAGAGAGAAGCTGCATCTCCCTGCACAGCTCTTACAGGCGATCTCCCTGCACAGAGAGACGCTGCATCTCCCTGCACAGCTCTCACAGGCGATCGCACTGTTTTAATTTACATTATAATAACACAGTATTGAAGCAGGGGGCCTCCGGAGCTGAACCGCTTCTCCTGTGCGTTTAAATGACCGTCACGTGACACGGGACATTTAAAGAATGCAAGGAGATACCGGCAACCCATACAGGGGCCTGTAACCCGGATAAGTAGGGACCCGACCGGCACACGGAAGAAGTGGGCGCTGGAACGCAAACGCTGACGACGCATGCGCAGAAGAGAAGAGAGACGAAGGAGTCCAATCAGGAGTGGAGAAGGCGTCACTGAAACGCAACACCGGAAAGAGGCTCTCACAAATATTTGTGGTAAAGCATGATGACTGGACTGATCAGGGGAGACGGATTGGGGTCAGCTGGGGTGATTTTTTACTTGTTTTCACCTGTTGTATTGTCTTTGGTTGAGGATATATATACTGGGTTTACCCTCAGTTGGGTCATGCCTAGTCACTTGAGAAAGACCTATTGGTCGAAACGTTGTGTGGCACAATAAATTTACTTTATTTAAAAAACCGTGGAGCATTGGATCCTTCCTTCCTAAGCTCAAAGCAGCAGCAGCATGCTGGCAGAAATGCAAAGAATACCCCGTCTCAAACTCAAACGCCTCAGACATATCTGCAACCCTCTGCCTTTCTCCCTTATCGTGCAATGCGTCCACTGCAGCAGGGGATTCTGGGTAATGACATGTGTAGCAGTGTTTCTCCCACCCTATGGGAGATTTGCCCTGTGTGTAGTACTGTTCACCTGCTGGTTTACAGAAGCTCTGAGTGTAGAGGGAGAAAGGGGGTGGCCCGGTATTAAAGGGGTTGCACCCCATTTGGCCATCCCCTGACCTCACCAGGGAGACAAGGGGTTAACTGGGCTGAGGTCCAGAACTGTGATTTAACCCTTGTTATAACCTGTAAATGTATTTTCCCCTGTTCCCCTGTTCCATTGTAGTGTCTGCATCACACACACACTAGAATCCATCCGGGAGCACAAGGGTTAATAGTCCTTTAATGATTATAGATCTTTGTGTAATTTTTCCGCCTTTTCAGGCACCATTTTGCAGGTCCCCATTGGCCGCCATTAGGGCTCAATGCATTCTAATGGAGAATCTTGTTGTTTTAGTCCTGTTTCCTGTAAAGACCAGCAGGTGGCGTCCGAGAGGGAGAGCGGCGGTTTCCCATTGAAAGTCAATGGGCCCATTGACTTCAATGGAGATTCCTCGAGGTAACTTTCGAAGAACAAGTTGGCTGCCGTCCAGACTGCAAACCGCAAAGCGGATACATTTTCAATAGGAGAGCTTTGATCACTTACAAGTCAAGGTCAACGTCAAGTGGAGTGGGAATAAACAGTTCTAGGGCCCCTAGGAATAAAATTATTTTTGCCCCTAGTTCCTAGGCTTCCCCCCACTCGACCACAACCGGGTCCCCGAATCCTGGACCCCCGATAAGGGTCGAACCAGATGGAGCGGGTCGCGCCATAGGCTTTGCCGACGGCGGCAGAAACGGCTCAGAAAAATGACTAAGTGGAAAAAGCTGAAATTTGGTACTCCATATCTCCGGTTCCGGATGGCCCAGCAGATCAAGGTTTGGGGTATCTGCAGTCACTGCTCCGGCATCACTGCAGAACCATTCTTGACCCTCCTGGACCAACCCGACGGAGTATGGACCCCCTTGAAAGTTCGGGACTTTTCCCATAGACTTCAATGGCGGAGAAACCCCATTGACTTCAATGGCGGCAATTTACCATTGAAAGTCTATGGCGGAGAAGCCCGTTGTTTTCAATGGGGATTTAGTGAAAAGCTGAGATTTCTTTTTTAGCTGAGATTTTTGTATTAAAGTGAAAAATTATTTAATGTGCATTTGTGTATCTCCGGTTCCGAAGGTCGTAGCAAGTCGCTTTTTGGACCATATGGTGTCCCAGTTCTGGCAATGAGAACTGGGAAGTTTGGTTCTGCTAGACCCAACAGAACCGGATATTTTAATACGTTTATGTTTTATGTTTACTACTGTGTCCCAAGGTATGGACAAAGACCCAGAGGAAATTCCTTTGCATACGAGGGTAGCAGATGGCCCTAGAGGCGACCCAATGTCTAGGACTTAAGTATTGTTCAAAGGGTTTTTTCACCCTCCCTGTTTATTTGAGGGCGGAGAAGTCTCAAACCAGAGCAGTTTTTAAGTGTCCCATTTAACACCTTCCAACAAAGGTTTTCCTGCCAGAGATCCAAATGGGTAGACTGGCTGGCATTCCATTTGCATATGTGGGGCTACAGAAATGAGACCTCAGAGTTCTACTGCGCCTATGCCAGCTAGCAGGGGGGCATGTATTAAAATGTGTTCCCACATTAAAGATTGGCTGGAGGTAATTGAAAACCAATCACAGGTACTTAATGTTAAGGATAGAGGGACAAAAGGTTTATAAACTGCTGTCCACCCTATATCCTTTATCTTCGTTTGCTGATATGGTTACCTGATATCACCTGAATGATTACCTGATTGCTGAGAGAGATGCTACATCATACTTCTCATTCCCCAACCCCTAAGTAAGTGTACTTCTTTTCTGTTACTGTATTATTCGTGTGTTCACCTATCCTAAATAATAAAATCACTTTATTATATCTTAAGCCTCGTTCAGTTCAAACCCAGTTATTTTTGTGTAATATTAATAGACCTGTGTAGGCTATCGTCACACTGAGCTTCTGCCTGTTGTTGTTGGGGAAGACAGGACAGGCTTTTTGGGGGTGATAGTTGTTTCTTTCTCACTTTGGCGTCAGCGCCTCCATCTGCCGCAGGCTCCAGGAGTGCTGGAAGCGGTCCCTGCGGAAAGAACTCTCTCCTACTCCCCCTGATAGACTGCAAACTCAGACAAGAGTATATTTTGTAATAAGGACAGTCTTTATTCTTCTCCGTACACAGCATACACTGAACCACAGCATACTCTCTAACACTGGTCTCCAGCCTCTGGAGGGTCCCTGGACTCACACCCCCAGCCATGGGCACCACTGGCGGTCCTAGCTCTTCTCTTACTCCCTGATAGAGTAAGGGTTATAGTCCTCACTCCCACTCCCCTAAGGGAGGGAATAGCAGGTGACAGAGCCCTGCACACCTCTTCTCGTGGGACCGGTCTCTCTCAGGGGCGAGACACAACTGAAACAATTTGGTAATGCCACCCCTTAAGTACCAAGGGGGAGGATCCAAGGTCTGAACCCCTTATTGGGCAGAACACTGGCCTTAGACATCCTCCCCCCCCCCCTGTCACTCAAGAGAGCTGCTGGCTGGTGGGGAAAACCCTGGATTGGGCCTGTAACAGGGGACTTATCCCTGTTCACAAATGTGCCTCTAATCCAGCAGTGTGGTGGTTAACTTCTGGTAGGCAATTAACTAACACCACCTGCCTGATTAGATTGCTTAGAAAAGCCTGTCTTTTGAGACAGGAAGAGAGACTCTTTTGCTCACACCTGAGCTGAACTTGGAAACAGAGCAGAGATTCCTTAGTCCACAACTGGACTGAACCAAGGAAGGGCAGATCTCTTGAGTGACAAGCTGACCACAAGACAAAGAGGACAAGATTCTAACTTGGAGCCTGACATTTTCTGTGCACACAACGGTGCGGTTCCAGGAGAGCAGAGAAGCTTCCCCTACAGCAGCCCAGCTAACAGATAAGACTTTTTCGTATAAGACTATTATCTATGTCTGTGTATTGATAAATGTCTCCATGATTTGGGGCTGGTAAATAGCTTAGCTAACCAACCCAGTCAGACAGGGCTGAGCTACATGTGTAGATAGTCTCCAAAGCAGAGATAGGTTTTCTTTGTTTGGCTCACTATTTCGCTTATGTTTATTTTTTTACTGTGTTTTAAGCGACAGGCACAATAAAGCATTGTTATAATTTCACCTTACAACAGTCTCCATTGTGTACCTCTGCACATGTCTTCTTACAGGGCCTAACACTGCCTGCACTGATACCAGGACTTACATGTCAGGCAGGGTAGATTAGTAGCCAAGCCAGGCATGGCTACACATGCAAATGAACTCCGAGTGCGTCACTTTTGGCTTCTTTTCAATTATAACAGGGACACGTATAAGTTCAATTATAACAGGGACACGTATAAGCGCACGCCTACCGTATTACACAGCTTTTCAGCACAGCCTGGGGTAAAGAAGTGCAGTGCCGGTAACCCTGCTCGCCGACAGCTGTTGATGCAGACATGAATAACTCTACAGTCACCCCTCCGGCAGAGACAGCTAGAGAAGTAATTACATTCATCTCGCCGCTCCTTAGAGGCAGAGCAGCAAAGCTCCGTAATGGCTTAATTAGGAGTTAACTTCAGTTATCTTCTCGTTTAAGTGCCAGCGGTTATCTTCAAAGCTCCGTAACGAGAAATTAAGTGCCATCTTAAAGCTAAAACGGCCTGCGGTTAACTTTACTGCTTCAGCAGTGCGGTAAAGTTAATGAGGGACTTAACGCTATCTTAGATTAGGTCATGGGTTCTTCCTGCGATGATGTGCGGGGAACAGAACGCAAGAATGTGATGAAAAGGTGCAAATATGTTCAAAGATTCGCTCCCGGCACAAAAGAAAGCAATCCAAGTACAGCTCAATCCCGTTATAGCGCAATGCGTAACAACGCGGATCCGCTTATAGCGCAATGCATGCGTGGCTCCCGTGCTTTTCGTACTTATGAATACTTTACAACACGATTATTGGTGTCTTAAATACTTTATTGTACAATGCATAGAATTGTACATTATTTCTAACGCGATCCGCTTATAACGCAACGTGATTCTTCGGACGCCCAAGCACAGCGTTATAAGGGGGGTTGGGCTGTATTAAATGATTTCAGTAACCTACACAAAAGAAGGGGTAGGAACAGCTGACATCCAGAAAAATATGAAAAACCTACAAAAACTATTATAATAATAATTGTTTGTTCTTGTAGCGGTAAAATTGTGAGGCGGTGCACCTGCTTTGCGGGACAGGAATGAGCTGGACTGCTATTGACTAGTAGAAAAAACTATTTATTGGCACATAAAAGGCAGCAAGGGGGGAAAAAAACTCCTCTTACGCGTTTCACACCGACAACTGCGCTTTATCAAAGAGTACAGTAAAGCGCAGTTGTCTGCGTGAAACGCGTAAGAGGAGTTTTTTTTCCCCTTGCTGCCTTTTATGTGCCAATAAATAGTTTTTTCTACTAGTCAGGGTTAATTGGGGCTTGGTTTATCTTTGGCGTGGAAGGGGTTAATCGGTGCTCTGCTTGTCTGGTTGGGAAGGGGTTAATCGATGTCATGTCTGGTGGGGAATGGGGTTAATTGGCGCTCTGCTTGTCTGGCGGGGAGGGGGGTTAATAGATGCTCTACTTGTCTGGTGGGGAAGGGGTTAATGGGCGCTATGCTTGTCTAGCGGGGAAGGAGTAATCGGTGCTCTGCTTGTCTGGCGGGGAAGGGGTTAATCGGTGCCCTGCTTGTGTTTGGTGGGGGAAGGGGTTAATCGGTGCCTCTGCTTGCCTGGCGGGGAAGCGGTTAATCTGTGCCACCGCTTGCCTGGCGGGGAAGGGGTTAATCGGTGCCACCGCTTGTCTGGCGGGGAAGGAGTTAACACACACCTGCATGCTCCAGACCAGCAAACTGCTAAATCTTCGGCTTTTATAGAGGTGGTCACACTTGTCGATGATCAATTAATCAAGGGCATTTGATTAGCAGCACCCGTCTGCTACTTAGCATCTTAATTCCTATGGAAGCTGTAAGGGTGTACAGCCATACCCCGGTTTAAGGACACTCACTTTAAGTACACTCGCGAGGAAGGACATATCACCCAATAGGCAAACAGCAGCTCACGCATGCGCCTGTCAGCACGTCCTGAACAGCAATACCGGCTCCCTACCTGCACCGAAGCTGTGCGCAAGCGGGGAGACTATAGAGCCTGTTACACATGTTATTTACATCAGTTATGCACGTATATAACGATTGCCGTACAGTACATGCATCGATAAGTGGGGAAAAGGTAGCGTTTCACTTTAAGTACATTTTCGCTTTACATGCATGCTGCGGTCCCATTGCGTACGTTAATGCGGGGTATGGCTGTGTTACATACACGCTCCGGTCCCATTGCGTACGTTAATGCGGGGTATGCCTGTGTTACATGCATGCTCTGGTCCCATTGCGTACGTTAATGCGGGGTATGCCTGTGTTACATACATGCTCCGGTCCCATTGCGTACGTTAATGCGGGGTATGCCTGTGTTACATACATGCTCCGGTCCCATTGCGTACGTTAATGCGGGGTACGCCTGTGTTACATACATGCTCCGGTCCCATTGCGTACTGTACGTTAATGCGGGGTGTGCCTGTGTTACATACACGCTCCGGTCCCATTGCGTACGTTAATGCGGGGTATGCCTGTACTTAGTTTTTCACACATGGCTTCTCCATTTTGGCTTTATTTTTGTTAAATAAATCATGACACGGTGTAATATGTCATGTGTTGTTGTTCATCTGAGGTTGTCTTTACCTAACTTTAACACCTGCTAAGGAACAGATGATTGTTATTATGTCCTGAAATGTAAAACCATAAAATTCAAAGAGGGTGCACTTTCTTTTTCACACCACTGTATGTATATAGACAATGTAATATCTGTATTATTCATGATTTGAAATCATCATTTCTTCAATTACTCTGCATACCACATTCCTCTGCGTGGTATTATATTGCTCTGCATGTTAATATATCACGTTTCATGTGATTACACTGCTCTGCGTGTTATTATATTGCTCTGCATGGTATTATATCGCTCTGCATGTTTCTATATCTCTTCTTGTTATATTGCTCTGTATATTCACAGTATAGTCAATATACTTAATATAAAAGCAAACATTCAGACATGGTTAATAATACTGCTGCTTGTTGTTCTCCTGGCAGGGGCACCTGGGTATGAACAGGACAGGCACTTCCCATCCATGCCCAACCCTACATAAGACTTTAAAGATCTTCATGTTGGCCATTTCCTGGCTTGTGATATTCTATGTTGGGTACATGAGTAATTGGAAGACGACGTACACGGAGGTCACAAGCTCAGCAACACCCACTGAGCTGATGGAGCTCGAGTCTGCATTGCCAATGTACCCCTACCTCATAGAGGAGGCCGACAAATGTGCAGGACGGCCACCGTTCTTGTTGCTGCTCATCCCTTCTTTGCCACAAGACGCCTCCATCAGGGACGCCCTAAGGAAGACGTGGGCCAACGAGAGCTTGGTGGAGGGGGTCATCATCACCAGGCTTTTCCTCTTGGGGACGCCAATTTCTAATGCCACCCAGGAGGAGGTGACACGGGAGAGCTCCACTCACCGGGATATCATCCAGCAAGATTTTCTCGACACGTACCGCAACCTCACGGTCAAGACTCTGATGGGCATGGAGTGGGCCAGCCGCCGGTGCCCGGATGCCAGCTACGTCATGAAGGTCGACAGCGACGTGTTTTTGAACCCGTGGTTCCTGGTGCGCCAGATTTTGCACCCAGAGAGCGTGGCCAAGGTGGGATTTTTTACCGGGATGGTGATCGCAGGCAGCTCCCCCTTCAGGGATAAGGCAAACAAGTGGTACGTGGCGCCAGAAGTCTACTCCAATAACAGTTACCCAACCTACTGCTCTGGCATGGGCTACGTCTTCTCAGGGGAGCTGACAGGAAGGATATACAACCAGGGGCTTCTGTTGACCATCTTCCCATTCGAGGACGTCTTCGTAGGGATGTGTTTGGAAAGGATAGGGGTTAAGATCTCCAGACCGGGTGGACACTGGTTCATAGACAACAGGGTCGAGTATAACAGGTGCCAGTTCGCGAAGCTGGTCACTGTTCACAATTACAAGCCGGACGAGCTGCTGAAGATCTGGCCTGATTTCCTGAAGGCCGGGGATAGCTGCCCCGGGTAGGAGGGTGGCGGGGGCGGGGCGGGGTCTTGTCCGTTTGTCACATCGGTGCCTTTTCGAAGTGGACGAATCCCAGTTTCCTTGTGAAGTTGCTTCATCTCACATCAAATATTAGAGTGTAAGCTCCGGGGTGAAGGGACCTAACGCAGCTAATGTAGAGTGTAAGCCCCGGGGTGAAGGGACCTAACACAGCTAATGTAGAGTGTAAGCTCCGGGGTGAAGGGACCTAACACAGCTAATGTAGAGTGTAAGCTCTGGGGTGAAGGGACCTAACACAGCTAATGTAGAGTGTAAGCTCCGGGGTGAAGGGACCTAACACAGCTAATGTAGAGTGTAAGCTCCGGGGTGAAGGGACCTAACACAGCTAATGTAGAGTGTAAGCTCCGGGGTGAAGGGACCTAACACAGCTAATGTAGAGTGTAAGCTCCGGGGTGAAGGGACCTAACACAGCTAATGTAGAGTGTAAGCTCCGGGGTGAAGGGACCTAACACAGCTAATGTAGAGTGTAAGCTCCGGGGTGAAGGGGCCTAACACAGCTAATGTAGAGTGTAAGCTCCGGGGTGAAGGGACCTAACACAGCTAATGTAGAGTGTAAGCTCCGGGGTGAAGGGACCTAACACAGCTAATGTAGAGTGTAAGCTCTGGGGTGAAGGGACCTAACACAGCTAATGTAGAGTGTAAGCTCCGGGGTGAAGGGACCTAACACAGCTAATGTAGAGTGTAAGCTCCGGGGTGAAGGGACCTAACACAGCTAATGTAGAGTGTAAGCTCTGGGGTGAAGGGACCTAACACAGCTAATGTAGAGTGTAAGCTCCGGGGTGAAGGGACCTAACACAGCTAATGTAGAGTGTAAGCTCCGGGGTGAAGGGACCTAACACAGCTAATGTAGAGTGTAAGCTCCGGGGTGAAGGGACCTAACACAGCTAATGTAGAGTGTAAGCTCCGGGGTGAAGGGACCTAACACAGCTAATGTAGAGTGTAAGCTCCGGGGTGAAGGGACCTAACACAGCTAATGTAGAGTGTAAGCTCCGGGGTGAAGGGACCTAACACAGCTAATGTAGAGTGTAAGCTCCGGGGTGAAGGGACCTAACACAGCTAATGTAGAGTGTAAGCTCCGGGGTGAAGGGACCTAACACAGCTAATGTAGAGTGTAAGCTCCGGGGTGAAGGGACCTAACACAGCTAATGTAGAGTGTAAGCTCTGGGGTGAAGGGACCTAACACAGCTAATGTAGAGTGTAAGCTCCGGGGTGAAGGGACCTAACACAGCTAATGTAGAGTGTAAGCTCCGGGGTGAAGGGGCCTAACACAGCTAATGTAGAGTGTAAGCTCCGGGGTGAAGGGACCTAACACAGCTAATGTAGAGTGTAAGCTCCGGGGTGAAGGGACCTAACACAGCTAATGTAGAGTGTAAGCTCTGGGGTGAAGGGACCTAACACAGCTAATGTAGAGTGTAAGCTCCGGGGTGAAGGGACCTAACACAGCTAATGTAGAGTGTAAGCTCCGGGGTGAAGGGACCTAACACAGCTAATGTAGAGTGTAAGCTCCGGGGTGAAGGGACCTAACACAGCTAATGTAGAGTGTAAGCTCCGGGGTGAAGGGGCCTAACACAGCTAATGTAGAGTGTAAGCTCTGGGGTGAAGGGACCTAACACAGCTAATGTAGAGTGTAAGCTCCGGGGTGAAGGGACCTAACACAGCTAATGTAGAGTGTAAGCTCTGGGGTGAAGGGACCTAACACAGCTAATGTAGAGTGTAAGCTCCGGGGTGAAGGGACCTAACACAGCTAATGTAGAGTGTAAGCTCCGGGGTGAAGGGACCTAACACAGCTAATGTAGAGTGTAAGCTCCGGGGTGAAGGGACCTAACACAGCTAATGTAGAGTGTAAGCTCTGGGGTGAAGGGACCTAACACAGCTAATGTAGAGTGTAAGCTCCGGGGTGAAGGGACCTAACACAGCTAATGTAGAGTGTAAGCTCCGGGGTGAAGGGACCTAACACTGCTAATGTAGAGTGTAAGCTCCGGGGTGAAGGGACCTAACACAGCTAATGTAGAGTGTAAGCTCCGGGGTGAAGGGACCTAACACAGCTAATGTAGAGTGTAAGCTCCGGGGTGAAGGGACCTAACACAGCTAATGTAGAGTGTAAGCTCCGGGGTGAAGGGACTTTTCATAATTTGTTGTGTGGGCGCGCATGCATGCATGCGTGTGTGCCTGCGTGTGTGCGCATGCATGCATATGTGTGTAAACTACAAACTGACTAATAACGCTCTCTATCAGCGCTGGATCCAATTGGCTATAGTGATATTTGACATCAAACAGAATGTGCGTGATAAAACAAAATAAGTGAAACAACAGCTGCCAAGGGGACCGCAAACAATAGACAGTTCCAAATCTAACATAACATACAAAAGTACAAAGAGCTGAGTCCCCAGCGCTAATGAGTTAAAGTCCACAGTACCATGATCCAGAATTCAGTCCTTGATGGAAAAGACAGTCCTGGCAATGGGTGGGTTAACCAATACAGTTCAGAGTGGCTTTGATGGTTTTCAGAGTATGCTCCAGATGGTCTCTGTGATGAATAAAAAAAGACACACCAAATACGCAGTATATAGAGAACCACAGCCCCAACTGAGATGGAAATAACCCTAACTTACAAGATAAGATCTTGTGCAATCAGGGGAGAGAATCTGTGCTGCGCTGTGTGTCCACCTCGACATCCACGAACCCCACGTGGTTGAAACCGGGTGATCTCCCTTGTACTCGGTTAGTGCCCTCAGGGATCCAGCATGAGCCGCCGCAGCAAGCGTGTAGAGAAATGAATACAGCCTAGTGTAAAAACGTACTTACACTTTATTACATAAAACAAACATGCTAACAACACTTACAATTTGTGTTGGTAGCGAATGTGGCCAACGGATGCCGTCCGCAACCTGCCTCACTCCGGCAGAAACGAGGGACTCACGCAGTCGTGCACTACTCGCCGATTGATGACGTCAGCAGCGCGGGGTCAATCTCGAGCGCCGGAAGAGTACAGCAGTGGAGAGGCATACATGTGGGATACTAAGCTCCTCCTCCCTACGCGTTTCGTGACGTAGTGTCACTTCCTCAGGGGTTCTTTTTTTGTATGCATATGTGTGTGCCTGCGTGTGTGCGCATGCGTGCGTGTACGTGCATGCGTGTGTGTGCGTGTATGGGTGTGTGCACATGCATGCGTGTGTTTGTGCGCATGCATGTGTGTGTGTGCACGGGCATGCGTGTGCGTGTATGGGTGTGTGCGTGCCTGTGTGTGTGTGTGTGTATGTGTGTGTGTATGCGCGCGTGTGTGATCCCTGAAAAATTAACCCCTTTCATTTGATAAATAAATGAATAAATCGGCCCATTCCTAATGCCTTTTAACCCTCTTCGTGCCAAAGACCCTTAATGCCCGTCTAACCGTGAGATCTACTCAGCACCATTATACAGTTCAACTTGCTCATTATCCGGGGAGTGGGAGTGTAAAGAGATACTCATCATCAATATACAGACGCGGCGTTATAGTCGGTTGCGCTGCCGTCCCGAAACCCGCTGAGGTCGCGTTTTTTTTCTACGTCAGTGCGGGCGGAATCCCAGCGGCCGGATCACATGGCCCATCGGGATTAACACAGCGGGGGAGGGGGTCCCTGCGTCTGAATGGGACGCGCGCCGTGTGTCCGCCTGTAAGAGACGCGCAGTATGAGTGAGACTGACTCTCCCTTCGCGCCTCTAACAGACGATCGCGTGGTTTTTATTTTATTGTAATGGCGCAGTATTGAAGCGGGGGGGTGGGGGGGGGGGGGTCTCCAGAGCTGAACCGCATTAATTTCAGCCTCGGGGACCCCCTGCTTCCCGAGTTACGGGCCCCCCCCCCCCCCCGGGTATGGGGTGCCGGTATCTCCTGTGTCCCTTTAAATCTCCCGGTCACGTGACATCTTCCCGAGATAGTTACCTCCGAAGGTGCCGGTATCGTGGTGCGGTTTAAAGGACCAATAGGAAGCCGCGAGGGGTGACATCACAGTTTCTGATTGGCCCGCGTGACGTGTCAGCTTTGAAGCCGCCATTACGAGAACCCCATCCGGAGCTCCTACCGGCACCCCGTATGCAGGTAAGTATCTCTGATAGTAGGAGACCCCCGGAGCTGAAATGAATGGGGTTCGGCCCCAGAGACCCCCTGTGTGTGTGTGTGTGGGACACTGTGTGTGTGTCAGACACTGTAGGGTGGGGACCGGAGCTGCGGAGAAACATACAGGGGGAGTGGAGAGGAGGGACCCGGAAATTTTAAGCAACCCCCCCCATCTGTCCACTGTCCCCCTCCCCTCCTGTCCACTGTCCCCCCCCGCCCTTCCACGCCCCTTGCCCCCCCCCCCGCCGTCCGGGGGGAGACATCTACAAACCGCCCTGTCATCCGCTCACCCTAGGTCCCCCTTATCATGGTCGCCTGGGCCTACCCGACTAGGATATAGAGCCCAGCTTCCTAAGATCGGTGCCAGAGGTACGGTGCCCGACGCCTGCGGATCTGATAACAGATTCATAAGATATGGTTAGACATAACACAACATTACACTCTCACTGTGGTGGGTGGGTGGGCAAAAACAAAGTCACTGCAGGGCTCGAGCAAGCGCCGGGTTTAAATACCCCGCACGACTTCCCCCTTACTCCCCCCTCCCCCGTTGGCGCGTACACGAATCTAACAACCCGCGTGGTGGTGGGGAGGAGAGACATCCACAGCTCCCGCACAGCCGCCCTTATGAGGGTGACAGCCCCATGCTGGGCCTCTGTCTCCCTATATTACTCTGACAATCTCCTCCAGAATACATCAAACCCAGCTAACTTCTGGAAGGTTATCTACAACATTAAAGGCTTTATGCGCCGCCCCTCCTTTGTGACGCTAAACCAAATAATGGAGACCACACAATGTTGGAAGAAAAGGGTCACAGCTTTATTTTAACATCCGCTGTTAAAATCCTACCAGCCTGCCCGCCAGCCCAGCAGGATCCATGCAAAGTGCGGGGGAGATCCTTGCCCAGCGGCCAGCGATTGGCCGCGCTCCTTCCCCCGCCCGTAGCACTGGCCGCGCTCCTTCCCCCGCCCGTAGCATGTGAATGGGGGGGAGATCCTTGCCCAGCGGCCAGCGAGTGGCCACGATCCCTCTGCCCCGCAGCATGTGAATGGGGGGAGATCCTTGCCCAGCGGCCAGCGATTGGCCGCGCTCCTTCCCCCGCCCGTAGCATGTGAATGGGGGGGAGATCCTTGACCAGCGGCCAGCGAGTGGCCACGATCCCTCCGCCCCGCAGCATGTGAATGTGGGGAGATCCTTGCCCAGCGGCCAGCGATTGGCCGCGCTCCTTCCCCCGCCCGTAGCATGTGAATGGGGGGGAGATCCTTGCCCAGCGGCCAGCGATTGGCCCGCTCCCTCCCCCCGCCCGTAGCATGTGAATGGGGGGAAGATCCTTGCCCAGCGGCCAGCGATTGGCCGCACTTCCTGCCCCCGCCCGTAGCATGTGAATGGGGGGGAAATCCTTGCCCAGACAGCCAGCAATTGGCCCGCTCCCTCCCCCCGCCCGTAGCATGTGAATGGGGGGGGGGGAGATCCTTGCCCAGCGGCCAGCGATTGGCCGCGCTCCCTCCCCCGCCCGTAGCATGTGAATGGGGGGGGGGGAGATCCTTGCCCAGCGGCCAGCGATTGGCCGCGCTCCCTCCCCCGCCCATAGCATTTGAATGGGGGGGGGGAGATCCTTGCCCAGTGGCCAGCGATTGGCCCGCTCCCTCCCCCCGCCCAAAAGCACTGTAAAATGGGAGGGGGAGATCCTCATTCAGCCGATGTTGGGCTGCTTCCCTCCCCCTCCCGCCCCTTGGGTCAGCTTAGGCCCAGCCCTAAACCTGGCGCCCAGCCTTTTACCAGCGTTGATTGGGCATAGGCCGGCCCGGCCCTACAGCCGGCGCCTCCAGCCTGCCGCGCTGTTCTAGGGGCTCCAGCTGAGGGACAGACCCTAAAGTCCTCACCCGTTCTCGGTCTCCTGAGCTTGGCTGGCGCGGCAGCTCCGCTGTGACGAGGAGACAACCTGCTCCTGGGTGATACAAAATCATGTTAATATAACAATCCAACAGCTCAATACAATAGCAAAACATTGGGGATGGGTGGGTGGGAATTCCGTTAGCGCTGTCTCTCTCCCCTGAGGGCCCCACTCTTTAAACCCTCTCCCCCCTCCCCCTGCATGGGAGGGGACAAGCAGCCTTTCCACTCCGTGTGGGAAGGGGGGGGGGGGTTGACCGACCCCCCCCCTCCCAGCTCTCGCCAATCAGGACGTCGCAGCCCTTAAGGAGCCTACGACCCCATGCTGGGGCCTCTGCCTCTTCAATACCAGCCTTCTAGCCATCAACAACCAAGTAATATCACTAAGGGGGATATTACTCAAACAAACCCCATTCACATCGCAAATGCATTCAATGATTACTTTGTGGGGTGTGTCACTAACTTATTAGCGTAACGCAACCCAAACCACAAACCTGAATCTCATCCTGGGAGTATCCCTACAGTCCCACCCCCTCCCAACACTGCCCCCAATTTTCAATTTGGCCCAGTATCTGAAGATGGGATTACACACGCGCTCCTCAAATTAAAACTAAGCAGCCGATGTGGACCTAACTTTCCTCAATCTAAGTTCCTAAGACTTGGTGCCCCAACCATTGCCAAACCAATTGCTTCCCTAGTCAACTCTATCCTGTCTGCAGGCCGTATCCCACAGACCTGGAAAACTGCCAGAGTTGTCCCAATCTTCAAAAGTGGGGACAAAAACACTGTCTCCAACTACAGGCCAATCTCCCTTCTCCCAATTCTATCCAAAGTTATGGAAAAATGTGTCTACTCCCAACTAAGCGATTACTACACCAAGACAAATTTCTCTAGCCAATTCCAATCTGGCTTTCGCCCCAAAAACTCCACCGTAACTACCCTGCTAAAAGTTTGCAATGAGATCCAGCGTGGTAAGTTACCTGACGAAGAAGGACCACCTTTGAAACGCGTAAGGTTGCCGGGAGGACCAGTTACGGCGTAACACCAAAGACCGGAAGTGACGTAGCACGCCGGCTGTATCGGCGGTGGATGTCGCAGAAACCGGAGGAAAACACACAAACTGGTCTGTCCCTATTTGTTTTTACACTATCATGTGTTTAATCAGTGCCTGAATTTTTATAAAGCTGGAGCTTTAATAAAAGAAGTCCCTCTTGAAATTATTATTGCCAAAACGGAGGTGAATTGTCTTCAAAAGATACCGTTACGTGCCTGGTATAAGCACTTTTAAGTAAGTGCATATCTTACCACTTCTATGTGCTGAAATTTTCATGTGAACGTACTTCACTCTATTGCTCTTTTCTTTCTCACATCTTTTCCATATCACGAGGAGCGCTGGACATTTTTGCTGCTTCTGGGAATTGGGAACAATTCAACTGTTCAAGCTGCACCACATCAACATATCTGTAAAAGTTTGGACTTTATTTATGTCAGAGCGCTTCCTATTTTTGCTAAAATTATGTATGCTGCTGACACAATCCTATATGCACACAGCCATAGCCTCTCCGACCTTCAACACATACTTCAGTCTGACATTTTTGAGACATGAAAACTGGATTTCCCAAAACAAACTGTTTTTAAACACTGACAAGACTGTAACAATGGTATTTAGGACCAAAGCTACATTTTTAAAGCTTCCAGTGACTGAGCTCCAGATCAGAACCAACGCTAACACCACCCTAACTCCGGTTGCTAGTTTTAAATACCTGGGCATACGGTTTGACTTTCATTTAACATTTGGGGTGCACATTGATACCCTGACATCCAAGACCTATGCCAAACTAGGGGTACTTTACAGGAACAAATCCTCCTTAAGTCTCCTGGTCAGAAAGCGTATCGCACAGCGGATGCTAATGCCAATTATCGACTATGGGGGCATAGTATATGGCTCGGCACCCCAAACGAGGCAGAAGGGGAATCCCCACCGGTATCTAACTTCATGGCTTCTAAGTGAGCTAGTAATTTCTCTCGGTCCTCTCCTTTTTGCCAGTGTTATTGGCGCAATGTCCGTGAAAATCAGAATGTCGGCTTCTTCAAAACAGATAGTGTTCAGATTTCTGGTTTTGTGGAGGATCCCTTCCTTCATTGAGAAGTAACGGAGTCCGGTTATGATATCCCTTTGGCCTCTTCCCTCGTAGTCTGTGGGTCTCAATGCTCTATGCGCTCTGTCCATCTCCAACCTCTCTGTTGTCGCTTCTGGCAGTATACTCTGGAACAGTCTTTGTAGGTAGGCTCTGATATCACCGATCTTACTGACTCTCGGAAATTCCTTATCCTGATGCTATTTCATCTAGACCTGTTCTCTGCATCTTCCCGTGCTTCTTGTAGCTCTATTATGTGTTCCTTAAGCAGCTTGATATCTGAGTCCACCGTGATCTGGCTTTCTGTGATATTTTCCATGGCTTCTTCGAGGCCTGTAGTTCTCTTTTCTACTGCCTTGATCTCTGATTCTAGACCCTTCACGGCGCCTTGAAGCTCTTCATGGAAGGTCTGTTTAATTTCTTTGACCCACGCTCTCATATCTCCTCTGATGCTTGACCTTCTCTGTGTCTGTATCCAAGTCGACCTCCTCCTGTTCATGTGATGAAGCCCTGTCCTCTTTTCCTGGTGTGGTCAGATTCATTGTTTTTTTATTGAAGAACATCGACGCTTCTGGCTTTTGCGGGTTTTTTTGGGGGGGGGGGGCATCTCGTTGCTATGTCGGACTCTCTTATTGTGTTTTGTTCACTTTGTTTGCTTGGGATTGTTTATTAGCATTTATTTTGCTCAGGTGCTTAGACAGGACTGGGATCTCATGTGTTCACTTTAGATGTTGTCTTGCATGCCACTATGTAGGTTCTTCCCGACTCTCGTTTCGCTCTGTCGGATTATTTGTGTTTTAGTTTGCCCTATTTCAGCTGTCTGGTGATGGTGGCAACATGTAGCTAAGTTTTGTCTGACCTTTCTTTCCTTCTGGGCCTATGGTCTTAAGTGTCATTAGTTCTTCCCTTGGTTGTGCCACGAGCGTGAGGTCCCCAGCACTCGTCTGTAGCTTTGGTTGGGTGTCTGGGCAATGAAGGAGCAGCCTGCACAATTAGCCAATATTTTGATGGTGGTAGGTGTAGAGTGTTTATATTTTGAGGGAGTCCGAAAGCCCTGAGTTCAGGTTGCTATCTAGCGCTTGTTTAGGGGAATGTTTTAAACCGTCCCAGGCCGATTTTGGCTAATTGTAACTGTTGTTTTGTCCTTGTTCTGGCGCAGTAAGTATTTCATGCGACTGACACGTTCAGCGTCCAAGTACCTTCACTTTACTTTTTAATACGCTTAAGTCACGATTTGACATTGTATGACTGCACTTGAAGTCACTTTGCTTTGTGGATCCTTGGTGTATCCGTATCACTTTGTTTATCTTCACTTAGTGCCCGTTTACTCACTGTCTAATACCCGTTGCACGAGAAGGCGCCACCCTGGACGTTTCTGTTGGCGATAGCTGCTTGTAGACTTAACGTGCTGTAAGTGTGTCACACGTGTCTGCCGGCCTATCCCGTGTTTAATTAGTTTCAGCCTGTGCTTTTATCAGGCCTAAATATACAGCGGGTGTTAGATTTGGCTACAGGCCCGGGGAGCCTTTGTTAAAATGCGGCCAATCTCAAAGGCCCAACCCCCCCTCCCCCGCAGTCCTTTTTATAGTTTATATATTCACTTTATTATTTTAAGCTTATCATTATTTGTATTTATATGTGTGTGGTTTTTTTTTATCACACAAGTGATTTATGGTTTTATCACCTCTTGTTTTATATGTGAATTCTCTGGTATGTTCTACTTTGAAGGGATTTTCCTATATTTTATTGTATTTGTTTTATGATTTTCTTTTTTATTTTTCTTTTACACCTTTCCAGACTGTTCGCCCAGCTCTTCCCACACATTTTTATTTTCATTATATTTGATTTGGTTGTGGTATAGTATTTCCATTGTGTTGTCACATGTTGTATATTATACGTGGTTTTCTTTACGTATCTGTTTGTCGGTCAGGCTTGGCCGGAATATCGTGTTCGACACACACCTCTCACCGCTCCATGCTGTTTCCTCCTCTCCATGGCCCAACCCCAAGGCTCCTGACACCTCCTCCTGATTGGCTTCATTACCCAGCAGCAGCCAATCAGGATGGAGGAAGCCACAGCCTAGCAACAGCCCGGCTCTCTCCCTGCTCAGGGAAATCCCGCGTCGTTCCCCAAGCCGGTCAGATCACTATGAGAGGTAATACCGGTATACACGTACACGCTCAGAGAGGTAATACCGGTATACACGTACACGCTCAGAGAGGTAATACCGGTATACACATACACGCCCAGAGAGGTAATACCGGTATACACATACACACCCAGAGAGGTAATACCGGTATACACATACACGCCCAGAGAGGTAATACCGGTATACACATACACACCCAGAGAGGTAATACCGGTATACACATACACGCCCAGAGAGGTAATACCGGTATACACATACACGCCCAGAGAGGTAATACCGGTATACACATACACGCCCAGAGAGGTAATACCGGTATACACATACACGCTCAGAGAGGTAATACCGGTATACACATACACACCCAGAGAGATAACACCGGTATACACGTACACGCTCAGAGAGGTAATACCGGTATACACATACACGCCCAGAGAGGTAATACCGGTATACACGTACACGCCCAGAGAGGTAATACCGGTATACACATACACGCCCAGAGAGGTAATACCGGTATACACATACACACCCAGAGAGGTAATACCGGTATACACATACACGCCCAGAGAGGTAATACCGGTATACACGTACACGCTCAGAGAGGTAATACCGGTATACACATACACGCCCAGAGAGATAATACCGGTATACACATACACGCCCAGAGAGGTAATACCGGTATACACATACACGCCCAGAGAGGTAATACCGGTATACACACATGCCCAGAGAGGTAATACCGGTATACACATACACGCCCAGAGAGGTAATACCGGTATACACACGCCCAGAGAGGTAATACCGGTATACACATACACGCCCAGAGAGGTAATACCGGTATACACATACATGCACAGAGAGGTAATACTGGTATACACATACACGCCCAGAGAGGTAATACCGGTATACACATACACGCCCAGAGAGGTAATACCGGTATACACACACACGCCCAGAGAGGTAATACCGGTATACACATACACGCCCAGAGAGGCAATACCGGTATACACATACACGCCCAGAGAGGTAATACCGGTATACACATACACGCCCAGAGAGGTAATACCGGTATACACATACACACCCAGAGAGGTAATACCGGTATACACATACACGCCCAGAGAGGTAATACCGGTATACACATACACGCCCAGAGAGGTAATACCGGTATACACATACACGCCCAGAGAGGTAATACCGGTATACACATACACACCCAGAGAGGTAATACCGGTATACACATACACACCCAGAGAGGTAATACCGGTATACACATACACCCCCAGAGAGGTAATACCGGTATACACACACACGCCCAGAGCGGTAATACCGGTATACACACACACGCCCAGAGCGGTAATACCGGTATACACATACACACCCAGAGAGGTAATACCGGTATACACATACACGCCCAGAGAGGTAATATCGGTATACACATACACGCCCAGAGAGGTAATACCGGTATACACATACACGCCCAGAGAGGTAATACCGGTATACACACACACGCCCAGAGCAGTAATACCGGTATACACATACACACCCAGAGAGGTAATACCGGTATACACATACACGCCCAGAGAGGTAATATCGGTATACACATACACGCCCAGAGAGGTAATACCGGTATACACATACACGCCCAGAGAGGTAATACCGGTATACACATACACACCCAGAGAGGTAATACCGGTATACACATACACCCCCAGAGAGGTAATACCGGACACATACACGTCCAGAGAGGTAATACCGGTATACACATACACGCCCAGAGAGATAATACCGGTATACACATACACGCCCAGAGAGGTAATACCGGTATACACATACACGCCCAGAGAGGTAACACCGGTATACACATACACGCCCAGAGAGGTAATACCAGTATACACATACACACCCAGAGAGGTAATACCGGTATACACATACACGCCCAGAGAGGTAATACCGGTATACACATACACACCCAGAGAGGTAATACCGGTATACACATACACGCCCAGAGAGGTAATACCGGTATACACGTACACGCCCAGAGAGATAACACCGGTATACACATACACGCCCAGAGAGGTAATACCGGTATACACATACACGCCCAGAGAGGTAATACCGGTATACACATACACGCCCAGAGAGGAAATACCGGTATTCACATCCAGAGAAGTAATACAGGTATACACATACACGCCCAAAGAGGTAATACCGGAATACACATACACGCCCAGAGAGGTAATACTGGTATACACATACACGCCCAGAGAGGTAATACCGGTACACACATACACGCCCAGAGAGGTAACACCTGTATACACATACACGCCCAGCGAGCTAATACCGGTATACACATACACGCCAAGAGAGGTAATACCGGTATACACATACACGCCCAGAGAGGTAATACCGGTATACACATACACACCCAGAGAGGTAATACCAGTATACACACGCATGCCCAGAGAGGTAATACCGGTATACACACACACGCCCAGAGTGGTAATACTGGTATACACACACGCCCAGAGAGGTAATACCGGTATACACATACATGCCCAGAGAGGTAATACCGGTATACACATACACGCCCAGAGAGATAATACCGGTATACACGCCCAGAGAGGTAATACAGGTATACACATACACGCCCAGAGAGGTAATACCGGTATACACATACACGTCCAGAGAGGTAATACCGGTATACACATACACGCCCAGAGAGGTAATACCGGTATACACATACACGCTCAGAGAGGTAATACCGGTATACACATGCACGCCCAGAGAGGTAATACCGGTATACACATACACGTCCAGAGAGCTAATGCCGGTATACAAATACACGCCCAGAGAGGTAATACCGGTATACACATACACGCCCAGAGAGGTAATACCGGTATACACATACATGCCCAGAGAGGTAATACCAGTTATCCACCGGAATCGGTTTGGGAGTAGCCTTGGATAGTGAAACCGTTGTAAAGTGAGTCCCATGTTAATCAGTGGCGGTGAGCGTCGGACAACGCATTTTAGCGTCGAGAAACGGCCCCTATGTTTGCATTGTAAAAGCGTTTGATATGCCGTTCGTTGCAAAGTGAAACGTTGGATAGCGAAGACTACCTGTACTATCATTTTCCCTTTAAACGTTGGCAGGATGCCTTGACAAAGCTCAGTGTGTTTGACCGGAAACGTCGATCTGCGCGGATTCAAATCTCTTACTTTTTTGTATGAAGTTCTCTGGAGCGCCTGTCCCTTGTAGGAGGAAGTGCCCTGCATCAAAGGTCTTCCCGATGGGCATACGATCCCTCTGCACCCGAGGCAGTTATATAGATTCTGTGAGTGTTCCTAACTTCTTTCGCCCCCTCCACCCCCCCGCCCCCCCTTATCCTCCGCTGCAATTTTTACTGCCCTGGACTAAGGACTCTGCCACTGCCGCTTGTAGACCTCTTGCCTTGAGAATTCTGCACTTAAACCCATCCAATGCTGGGAGATTTCAGCAGCCGGACTAACGTCCCATCGTATTAACACAGTGGTGGGGGGGTCCCTGCGTTTGAATGGGACTCACGCTGTGTGAATCTTACCGGGCTGCGAGTCCCATTCAAACGCAGGGACCCCCCCCCCCCCCACTGTGTTAATCTGACGGGCCATTGCAGCCTGCTGTGGACCATCTCACGAGTTACTGCGAGATGGTCACAGACTTTCCTTGGCAAGCAGTCTACAACTGGCAGTTGCGTCTGCACTAAGAGTTGGCGTTAGAGAAACCCTAGCTGTGACAGTTCCCAGGAACCCTGGTTAAGGCATCACTGGTCTTGGCCTGTACATCTGTGTCACCTTTGGTGGCAGCCAACGGGGCGTCAGCCGTTAGCTGCCGTTCGCCTGATGTTACAGCTGCTCTGTTATAATTCCAAAACTTCCCAACCTTCTCATCCCCCCTGCACCCTGTGTCTCCCCTTACCCTTCCTTATTAGAGTGTAAGCTCCTTTGGAGCAGAGGCCCACGTCCTTACCCACTGTAACAATGTATGTTCATGTTTGTTATCTTAGTGTTTTCCCCCTGCGACTGTACTGTAGCGCGGTACACAGTATGTTGGAGCGTTATAAATAAAGGACAATAAAGTAATAATAATACTCTTGTTGATACTACATTTGTATAGATATCACATGCCCTCTAGTGGTCACTGTAGTGTAGTACTTTTATTTCCATCAGTACAGATAGGATTAACCTAAGGTTATAAATAGAGAGCATACACAGGGGTCCGCATTTGCTGAGACTCTGGTGTTATTTCCAAGAGAGTCTGAGTAGGAGTGCTTGAGTAACTGTGTTGTCTTCCTCTTTAGGTCCGAGGTTTGGTGGAGGTGCGGGTGGGGGTGGGGAGTAGTGGTGCAGCCAGACCAGTTCGACTCTGGGACTCTTCCACTGCCGTGCCCCTCCAGCATGTACATGTACCACTGCCAGTGGCTTTAAGTGAACATGGCAGGGCCGTGTCCCAGTCTTTATTTGTCCCGTCACAGGTCTATTCCCCAGATCCCCTGAGCATGCGTAGTCCTAGACAATGGATTTTAGTGCGAGTTCCCCGCTATCCTCCATGTTAGTACAACCTTCCTTGGGCACTCTTCTCCTGGTCTCCGAGATGCGTTCGTACCTGTGATGGCGCATCGGGCTCCTGAACCTGAGAAGATCCCGTCAACGGGTCATGGTGGTCATATCCGCAACATCGTTCCTCAGCCACACATCGGCAGGAATAGCATCCAACACCTTCCTGCCCACCCTTTCCATGGACACAATATGGCAGCCTCCTCCCAGCCACCTCCAACCAAGGTTCACCCGGGCCTAATTTTGATCGATCATACCAAAGAGTAAACAGTTTAGATATATTGGTAAACTTGAATTACATGATTTATCAATATAAACTTGCAACACTCCTTACCACGCTCCATAGGAGTACACATCAGATCGACTACATACATGGCAGTGCTCAGTCTCTCATACGTGTTCAGGATGTTGGGTAGGTGCAGGCTGGACGTGGATGCTTCAATGTCCCCAGGATGGACGCCAGGAACGTTTATAAAACATATAGTGCTTTGTTGGACACCCGTTAAACTGGCAGCCTCTTGCAAAGAGTTGGGGATGTCCCATGTTAAATGGACCTCTCTGGAGGACCTCTTCACGTTGCTGAATTAGGAAGCCGCTACTGTGTACCGCATACTTCTTCCATAGCTATCTGATGAAAATTGCACTAGGGACAACCTGTTTGGGCCGACTCAAACACACCCCGGAATTACTAAGACTGGGAACTCCTTCCTAAAAGCATGATTCGTCCCGTTCAAATGTGAAAACAATCTCTGACCCACACTACTGGCGCTCACGTAGAGGGCGTGTTTCCTAACTGAAAACAACAAATGGCGACTTCTTAATACACTTAACTTTATACACAAACATATATACAGGACTCACTGTGAGGCCCTTTGTCAGAACTCCGAGGGACCTGCTTCTAGAACATTGGGTGGAGCTATATATACCCTTCTGTCACAAGACATACAAAGGAATGGAAATCCCTTCTGCAGAGTCATCCTACATCACATGATGGGAAGAGGAGTAACCTGAGGGATCCCAAACAGTAAAGTCATTAAGGCCGTTAACCCCTTAACACCCCAGTGTACATCTGCGTTGGCCCCAAAAGCAGACAGCCTGATGGGGCTCCCCAAGAGCTGCTTCCCTCTGCACAGGACCAGCGTGCTAAGGGTTAACATTTGCTTGTACTTTGTGGAACATCAGCCCCACCCACTGGAATGTTAATGAGTCAAGAGGGGGCGGGGGGCGAGAAGGGGTTGAATTGGCAGAGGCAGGGAGAAACATTACAAAAAAATTAGGACGATGTGTAAAAAAAACCAGATCAGCATTAAATCCTCTTTTATTAGCGCCCAAGGGCGTTATCGTTTTGAGTTCCAATGTTTTCCGTTCTTGAGTGTTTGTAAACCTTCCGATGAGGATTTAGATTTGTAAGTTATTCGGGGAATGATCCGGCTGTGAGAAGCGGTGTCCCACTGGGGTGTAGTGTCCCCCTTCTTCATGGTGTGTTATTGTGTGTCTGTGCAGTGTCCCCCTTCTTCATGGTGTGTTATGGTGTGTCTGTGCAGTATCTCCCTTCTTCATGGTGTGTTATGGTGTGTCTGTGCAGTATCTCCCTTCTTCATGGTGTGTTATTGTGTGTCTGTGCAGTATCTTCCTTCTTCATGGTGTGTTATTGTGTGTCTATGCAGTATCTTCCTTCATGGTGTGTTATTGTGTGTCTGTAGTATCTCCCTTCTTCATGGTGTGATGTTGTGTGTCTGTGCAGTACCTCCTTTCTTCATGGTGTGTTGTTGTGTGTCTGTGCAGTATCTCCCTTCTTCATGGTGTGTTATTGTGTGTCTATGCAGTATCTTCCTTCATGGTGTGTTATTGTGTGTCTATGCAGTATCTTCCTTCACGGTGTGTTATTGTGTGTCTGTAGTATCTCCCTTCTTCATGGTGTGTTGTTGTGTATCTGTGCAGTATCTCCCTTCTTCATGGGGGGGTGTGACATAGTCCCAGGATATTAGGCAGCTTCTGTTCGACGTATATCAGAAAGTGCAGCCACAATGTAAATGTGATCCACCGCACAGCTTCACAGTTACTCAGACTGGTGGATGGGAAATCCAGACCAGAGTTCCCAGGTGCTCTAATCCCTCTCACCTGCCCTGCTAATAGGGGGGCAACAGATACTTAAATCAGTTTGGTTTGCTGCCTCACTCTCTCTCCTGGAGCCTGGAGCCTGGACCTGCTGCCAGCAGACAGACAGACAGGGGAGGGCCTTCCTGTAAGGTATCAAAAATCCTTTATTCTTGTGCTTCTTTGAAACCTATGACGACCGCCTTGTATTTTTGTATAGTTGGAAAGCGGATACGCCGCCCAACCCTTGAAAGGGAAGTTCTTGTATAGTAAGTGCTCAGAAGAGCAGGTTTTCATTTGTATGTTTCACTCAAAGAGTTGCGGTCCCCCGATGGGACCAATAAAACAGGCGGAAGCCTGAGTAACCCCAAATGTATCTCAGCGTTGCTGTCCCACTGCCTGGGAGGAATCAAACGGTTATTTCCGGTCAAGTGTTGTGCAGTCCCCTGATGGGACCAATAATGGGAATAATACAACCTTGTGCTACGGGTTGTGCCTTTGTTTACCCTGAAAGACCGTGTCCTAAAGACCTCGGGCAGATGGCAGAGCAGTGTAAGGAAGCCGTCTGTCACGGGTGTTATTGTGTGTCCGTGTAGGTTCATTCTGGGTTGAGGTTTTTGGCTGGTTTCACCAGTGTGGCATCCTTGGTCACATTTGCTGCAGTCCTGGATATGCCGCAGTATGATCCTTTAAAACCCAGGTGTGCGCAAACTGGAGGGTGCGTGAGATTTTTCGGGGGCCTCTGGTGGTTACAGAGGTCCCCGCGCTCTTCCCCCACCAAAGCATTAAAATTTAAATCCCGGGGGGATCCGCGTGAGGCCTCTGGAAACCCAACTAACCTTGCTTCAGCCGGCGTTTGGTTACCGTCTCCATGGCAAATGGCGCCGCGGGGCGATGCGGCGTGCCATCCCGCGCGGCAACGAAGCGTCAAATGACGCCACGGGCGACGTGACATCACATGACGCCGCACTGAGCGAAGGGGGGGCACGAGCACTGGGGGACAAGAGGCAGGGGGGTGGCATGCAGGAGCAAAAGTTTCTGCACCCCTGCTTTAGCATATGTATAGTATATACATATGAGAGAAGGAGCGGCTGTGAGTAAAGACACTGACGGGCACTGAGTTTGAAGCAGGGGAACCTGGTTCAATTCCCGGTGTCGGCTCCTTGTGACCTTGGGTAAGTCACTTTATCTCCTTGTGCCTCAGGCACCAAAAATATAGATTGTAAGCTCCACGGGGCAGGGACCTGCGCCTGCAAAATGTCTCTGTAAAGTGCTATGTAAAACTAGAAGCGCTATACACAAACAAATTATTATTATTATTATATCGCTATATCAAGACAAGCTGCACCGCTACATATGCCCACTAGGTGGTGCACTAACACAGTATGTATAAATAATTTGGAGTGGTGACTATTGGTCAATCTAATTCAGCTCTGCAGCAAGAATTTTGCCGGCATCACAAACCCCAATGAAATTTTTTCGGGTGAGGAATGGTTGCGCGGGCAGGGGGGAGGTGGGGGGCATGTTAGCGTGGTAATTAGGTACCTGTGTGGACTGCCCCGTGCCTGTGATTTGGAACCAACTGAAGACGCAGTGATTTGCCAATTATCCGTATGCCAACCACTTTACTCAACACTGGTGTAACGGTGTTACACCTACTGGGGATCATTGTCAAGTATACAGCGAGTAGGTGCAGCTATCTGTATGCTGGGTTGCCACCTTCTGTTCAATGATAACCCAGAGACTTAAAAACATAAAATTATTATTATTGTTATTTTTAATCTATATATATATTTAGCTGTCTTACCTTCTCCGGCGCTATCTCCCCCTGCACGGTCCCGCCAAGATGGCTCCACGGCGTCATGTTGCCATGACAACGGGAGCGCCCTGTGATGTCACGGTGCCGCGACGTCACGCTGCCATGACACCGTGACGTCTCGTGGCGCCGGGACGTGCCGTCGTCGTGGCGACACGACTCCGTTTTCTGGAGCCATCTTTTGACAGGGGCCGGCGCAGAGGAAGATGCAGAGACGGGAAGATGCCGAGACTCTCCCCCGCGTCATGTTCCCTGCACCGAACGCCCCAGCCGGCGCTGCAGCAACCCGGGAGATTTCAAAAATGTCAACGTGTAGCCCAGAGATACCGAGCCGAAACGCGTCGTCTCCGGGGGCAAACCAGGAATGGCGGCAACCCTATCTGGGCGCCAACTGGTGTAATCTTCCAGCGTTAACACAGCTGGAAATGCTAGGCTAATGTACCAGCAGAGAGTAGATGGGGCTATATGTACGTCAACAAGCCCTGGCGGCAAGTGAAGGGTGGGGCGTATTTCTATGGAGGGGGAAATGCCACTATGGACTAAATAAACCCAAGTGGTGATCCCTGTACAAATGAATAAACAACGTGAATTGTGAACCTATAAAAAATAAAGGGATAAAATATCCCAATGGATCCTGGGGCAGCTCTTACAAGGAGTCATCCCGCACTCGTCCAACCGAAAACGTACAAGCGGCAGAGCGTACTACTGGTCCCAAATATTACAGGGTGAATAAAAACGAGTGCTCCGCAGTCTTAATCAAAAACGGTGTGCAAGACAAAGTGCTCCCGAATATATAACATCAGACCTACTTACTTAAGGAAAGAATTCGGATGGGATATGGGTCCTTAATGCAAAGTGTCTGGATATCAGGACGAGGCCTTTGCAGAGATATTCATAAAGTGTATTGCACAGGAAAAGACAAGTTACAACAAAAAGGGATGTAGTGTGATGCTGTATTG
Organism: Ascaphus truei; assembly: GCF_040206685.1. NCBI lineage: Eukaryota > Metazoa > Chordata > Amphibia > Anura > Ascaphidae > Ascaphus > Ascaphus truei. Next base: position 24,266,807 of record NC_134502.1, read on the forward strand.
CATAAACACCAAAAAAGGTACAGAGTACACTCACAATTAGCCCAGAGGCCAGGCACAGATGGACCACACAGGGTCTCCCAGGAAGAAAACCGCCCCGTTCCTCCTTTCAGTTCTGTAGATGCTTGAGTCCTGTTTTTTTGGGGGGCGTGCGACGCCACTTACGGTTGTGACGTCACCACCGCTGGTCAGATTTCGGTGTTTCCACGGGCATCTGTTACGCCGGTACTGCCCGCAGACCAGACCCGTCCCTTCTACTGAGGTGAGGAACGTATATGGGCACGCACCCGCAGCAAAAGGAGCGTGTCCGGAGTGTGGTGATTTAGGCGTTGTCAGGCCAGGTGATGTTAGCTAGCAATACTTGTCGGTACCGGTGTAGAAGTGCCGTCGTCGTTGCCGTTTTAGCCAAGGTCAGGGATTGGAGAATGCCGGAAGGTCGTTGTCCAAGCAGGGGTCGAGAGCCAGAGATAGACGTCCGCCAAGCCAAGTCGTAACCTGAGTGAATGAGAGAGATAATGCCAGAGTAGTATCCTAGTGGAAACTATGTCGAGCAATGAGTGAGTGGGAGGACAGGCATTATAAAGTGTGGCTGACCAATCAGAGGTGGGGGCAGACCTGGAGTAGTGCGTGGAGCAATCCTGGATAGGTCCACTTGATTGGCAGGCAGGTGAGGACTCTTGTTTTGGTAGGAGGTCCTATTAGTCTGCTGGGGGCGTGGTTTCACTGCTAGAGCAGTGAATAAATTATCTTCACCCGGCGCGCTGTTCACGCGCGCGACCGGAACACATGGCAGCCGCATGGGAGAGGGGGGATCTCGCAGGACCGAGAGGACGGCGGGGAACCCCCAGAGCAGCAGGAGGTAAGTGGAGCCGGCGAGTGGCACGCACCACGGCAGCGGGGGTTAAAGAAGGTGAGGAGGGGTCAGGGCGCGGGCGCCGCGATCCCAGACTCCTCACAGCATCAGATTTTCTATGACTACCCAGGGGTATCCGGTGAAGACCCAGCAGTTAATCGATGTAGAGGGGGGGGGGGGGAAGATGGAGCGCTGCAAAAATGGGAAGAGGGCTAGAGGCAGGTATAAAAATTAAACTATTTATTAGGCATATAATCCCCTTAGCCATCTTTCCCCCTTCTACATCGATTTACTTCTTCCAGGCGGAGGCGCGCTTAGATGGAACCGGCGGGAGCAACTTACTGCGAGTACAGCGGCTGCTTATTTCATGTGCAGGCTGATCTCCGCGTTCTGCAGCCAGTGGGGTCACGGAACCTGCTTGACAACACGGAACAGGGTGTAGAGAGTGTTCGGTCACTCAATGGAGGTCTCACCGCTGTACACGGAGAGAACTCGAGGGTTTACTGAACCAGCATTCTGAACACCCCCCCCCCCCCCACACAGTTATCTACACTATTCAGTTCTTACTGACGTAGCAGGCTGCCCCAACACCCCACATCTACTTGGCTGACATGTGCTCTACTTTACAAACCGCCTGATTGCTCAAGGTTCCTTGGTTTCTTCATCATTACTGGACTTTATTGTTACATACATGTGATTGGCTTCATGCGTTGACTATGTTCACAAACGTTTTTTTGTAGCCCCACTTGGGGGGGACCAGTGTCCCATTTTTTTCCTCTGAAGTCCCAGCAGTTAGTACGGCCAAATAGGTGGTCCCACCAACAGTGGACGCCGATATTGTGATTTCCGGTGGTGCCCAAAGGAATCAGAATGTGGAACGCGTCATTAAATGACGTCACCTATTGTTATAACTGTCTGTGTTTTAGTTAGGTATCATTTGTTGGCCAGAAATGCATTTATATGTAGTTATTATATAAATATTCTGTTACGTAAGGATTATTGGGGGCATGAGTGGTTTTAGTAAGGGGGAGAATGTATCCCCCTGCTACAAATGTATGTATACTGTGGACAATACAGAATTAATCTGCTCCACCTATCTCCTAGTGCGATAAGGAATGAGACATTGTCCCTGATCCTTTTTAAAGAGGCTCAAGGTATAAAAACCCATGGTTTAGTCCCTCCTCGTCCCAGGTGCAGCCACCGGTAGATGTTCAAAGCCAGTTCTAGCTGTATACCCTAGCCAGGGTTTTCAGCTGTGTCGTGGTATAGCCGGTGCCCCCTGCGTTTTTCGGTGCGGCGAGACGCTTGGCGCTTCACTCCGATCCATTCTCCAACTGGTGTGACATCACTCCGTGACATGGGACCCGGAAGGATCACTGCGTCTCGGTGCTGGAGGCAGAGGGCAGCCGTACACACCGGGAGGATGCAGTGGGACATAGTAAATTCATCCAACGCGTTTCTCTCTGCAAAGAGCTTCCTCAGGGATCCCTGGTTACATACTTGTATAGCCTGTTTCACCATTGTGGCATTGTTCTCAATTGTATAGTATTTACTCCCTACAAGTTCTGCGATTGTTTGAACACACAACAGCGCTTACAGACACACCCCTGTTTAAGGACACTCACTTTAAGGACACCCACGAGTAAGTACATAATCGTCCAATAGGCAAACGGCAGCTCGTGCATGCGCCTGTCAGCACGTCCTGAACAGCAATACCAGCTCCATACCTGTACCGAAGCTGTGCGCAAGCGGGGAGACTATAGAGCCTGTTACACATGCGTTATTTACATCAGTTATGCACGTACATGACGATTGCAGTACAGTTCATGCATCGATAAGTGGGAAAAGGGAGTGCTTCACTTTAAGTACATTTTCGCTTTACATACTGTACATGCTCCGGTCCCATTGCGTACGTTAATGCGGGGTATGCCTGTATATTACTTAGCAGTTAACAACTCTGGCTATGTACCTTGTAGCTTGCCTTACTACATTTTTTTTTCAACATGCATGACACTTATTCCTTGCATACTTTTGTTGTGATTGTTTTAAACCCCTTCTGACAGCTCATGTTCACTGATTTTTTTTTTTTGCTGACCGCCTCTATTTCTTTATTTTAACAGTTTTATTATTTATACAAAGTCTCGTTTGCCGCATTTTCATGTCTGGCTCCTTTGTCCGGCTCACGCGTCCCTCTCCGGCACTTCTGTGCGCGTTCACTTTGTTACTGTTAATTGCCTAGTACAGGGGTGCGCAAACTGGGGGGGGGGGCGGCGTGCCCCCCATGAGGGGTGGGAGATTTTTTTTAAGGGGGGCGCGGTGCTTGCAGAGGCCCCGCCCTCTTCCCCCACGGCATTTAAATGAAATGCCGGGGGATCACGTGAGGCCCTTGCAACCTATCGCTTACCGAGATTCAGACGGCTGTTGACGCCCCGTCGCCATGGCAACGCGGCGTCATTTGAAGCCCGTCGCCATGGCAACGTGGCTTCAAATGAGGTTGCGGGGTCACGTGACATCACATGACCCCCCGCAGTGTCGTTTGACGCCGGGAACTGAGCCATGGGGGGGCGTTTGCCTAGTGAACCAGCGCAGATGCGAGCAGCAGCTGTCTCAACAGAGAGGCGACACGTTATTTGTTTTCCCCCTTGAAGAACACATGTAATATAATTATACACATTATTGTAAAACTGTAAGCTCTCCTGAGCTGGGGCCTGGTAAAAAAAATAAACGTTATCCAGCGTGTGAAAATAACGATTCTTTGTTCCGATAATTACAGGTTCGGCACAGGTTTCTTTGCCGTGCCAAATATACTTTGTTATTCTAGAAGCACTTACAGATAATTCTCACGCATTGGCAGGTTAAGACTGGAGAACATATCCTCGGGCTGTGTATTTTCTGCTCTGGCATATCTACTCTAAACGAAGGATTCATATAGTTATTTCCCTAGCTACTAAATTTAACCTATGCACAGCTTGTTAGAATGCAGTTACAATAATACGTTCCTTGTCTGGGCACAAAGCTTATCTTATGGTAAGGAATCGGCGAGCGCGTCCCCTTCGGCGCCCTCCCTCCTTACCTGATGTCTCGCGCAACCCGGCTGTCCTTACAGGAGCTTTCTGGACGTCGCGGAGTCTGGCTCCGCCCCCTCCGCTTGCAACGCGCATCAGCGTCACGTGGCGCGCACATGTGACGCGTGTGCACCATTCCCAGTTTAAAGCATGCTTCCCTATCCCAGAGCTACTGGAGTTTGTTGAGCAGGATAGCATGATCAACAGTATCAAAAGCCTTTGCAAAATCTAGGAATACTGCACCGGTGAGTTGTCCCCGTTCCATCCCACACTGGATTTCATTGCAAACTTTTAGCAGGGTAGTTACGGTGGAGTGTTTGGGGCGAAAGCCAGATTGGAATTGACTAGGGAAATTTGTCTTGGTATAGTAATCGCTTAGTTGGCAGTGGACACATTTTTCCATAACTTTGGATAGAATTGGGAGAAGGGAGATTGGTCTGTAGTTGGAGACAGTGTTTTTGTCCCCACTTTTGAAGATTGGGACAACTCTGGCAGTTTTCCAGGTCTGTGGGATACGGCCTGCAGACAGGATAGAGTTGACTAGGGAAGCAATTGGTTTGGCAATGGCTGGGGCACCAAGTCGTAGGAACCTAGATTGTAGTTCACTGGCGACACACTTTATTGAAGTGTGGCCAGTTCCGCAAGCCGGGAGATTTCCCGGCTTGCAAGTGGCATCCCCTCGGCGTGCCGCGCGTCACCGATGCGCGGTCACGCGTCATCGGGTGCCTGCGCCCCCTGCACGTGCGTCCAGGGCTCCCCGAGGGAGCCCTGGTGTCCCGCGATGTGGGGGACGGCGGCAGGGGGTTCCGGGGGACCCGGAGAGGAGAGGAGAGGGGGAAGCCGCGATCGGCGGGCCTCTCCTCCGCTGCTTCGGCGCGCGCCCGGCACCCTCCGGCGCACGCCAGGTAACTGCTGCGGCCGAGAACGGGCAAATGCTCGAATAAACTCGGCCGCAGCAGTAAGTCGGGTCCACATCGGCTGCTTTGTTTTACTTTTAGGAGCGCTATATGGACTTGCCGATGGTTAAAGCTCCATTTTTCACTGTTTTACTTAGCGTTGCAGCTAGAATTTTGCAGACGTCACATTACTGAGGGGGGGGGGGGGGGAGAATCAGAGAGGGGTTAGTAATTGAGAGCACTACCCCTCTCTGCTAGCGACAAAAGTGTTAACACCTGGGAGCCTGAGGGAAGTAATTGTGAAGCATTGGGGTGTGACCTCTGTCATCTCCTGTTTCATGTCAGCGTAGTAATTCGGCACCTGTCCTGCCAGGTAATTTAAACACCTGCAGCCTGGGATCCATGCGTGGACTCTGCAGCAAACCAGCGCGTTTGCTTGCTATGTGTATCCTGTTTTGTCAGTGGCCTTAAGGTACAATTTAGGGTGAATTCATTATGCTACGGTTTCTGGACTGATTATGTATAATACCTCCACTTTAACATATAAGTGGTTGGTTACTTAACCGGTAAGTGCCACACCCAGAACCTGTCATAAATTCATTTACATATCCCCAGGGTTAGCTTATAATAGCTTCCATTCATATACAATATCGTTGTGTTCTGTATCTTGGTCTCTAGCACCACGCAAGTTTTTTTTTCATTTTCTTTTTAATCGCGGCTACTTCTAATATTAAATCAGTACCGTGATTCCCAATAGGAGGTTCGTGAGGCGTCTCCCAGTGCTTAACCAAAAAAAAAAACAACTGTTATGGCGGCTCGCAGGCAGTGTAGCGGGTTCCTGAGCCCGTGTGGGGGCTGCGCACTTAGTAAGGCCTCAAACTGCGCCTTAGCGTGGGGAGGTATCGCTGTCACTTTACAGCAGGAACTTCCCAGAATGCTTTGCATCCACAGCAGTAAGGCATTGTGGGGGAGTGACTTGGGAAGCCCCCGCAGTGAGTGACAGCTATACCCCCCATGCTGCCTGCACACAATGAGGGGCAGTTTGGGGCATGTGTTCCCCCCCCACGGGCTCAGGACACTACGAGCCTGGGAGCGGTCACACACGTTCTGTTGGCGATAGTCTGAGGAGTCGGCAATAAAATTTATTTGTTAGGGGTTTGGGGGAAGAAATATTTTCTAGCAGGGGTAAGGGGGGGGGTGGTGTAAGAAAGGTGGGGGGTCCGCTGGACGAGGACTTTGCAGGAATTGTGTGCTTCGTGATTTCATGGCTGCGATTTTTATTTATTTATAATTTTATTTATTTATAAAACGTGTTACCAGAAAGTAATACATTGAGAGTTACCTCTCGTTTTCAAGTATGTCCTGGGCACAGAGCCAGATACAGAGATAGATTTACAGATTGGTAGATACATACACAGATAGATATAGATAGATACATATACAGGTAGATAGTGGACACTGGTGTTGGATAGTGGACACTGGTGTTGGATAGTGGACAATGGTGTTGGATAGTGGACACTGGTGTTGGATACTGGACACGTTAGATACTGGACACTGGTGTTGGATAGTGGACACTGGTGTTGGATAGTGGACACTGGTGTTGGATAGTGGACACTGGTGTTGGATAGTGGACACTGGTGTTGGATAGTGGACACTGGTGTTGGATAGTGGACACTGGTGTTGGATACTGGACACGTTAGATACTGGACACTGGTGTTGGATAGTGGACACTGGTGTTGGATAGTGGACACTGGTGTTGGATAGTGGACACTGGTGTTGGATAGTGGACACTGGTGTTGGATAGTGGACACTGGTGTTGGATAGTGGACACTGGTGTTGGATAGTGGACACTGGTGTTGGATACTGGACACGTTAGATACTGGACACTGGTGTTGGATAGTGGACACTGGTGTTGGATAGTGGACACTGGTGTTGGATAGTGGACACTGGTGTTGGATACTGGACACTGGTGTTGGATAGTGGACACTGGTGTTGGATAGTGGACACTGTTGATGGATACTGGACACTGGTGTTGGATTGTGGACACTGGTGTCTCGGTAAACACGATATACAGAAGGCCATTGGTCCACCAACTGAAAGTCTCCCAAGTTTCCATTGGCCGCTGGAGCGAGCTTTTCCTTGCAACCATTTTGTGCCCAAGGACAACACTGCTTGTATCTTGGGAAGCAGGAGATCCTCTGAGGTCGGAGGTCAGCGAATTGATTCAGAGAGCCCCGACCCCCCTCCCCCTCCATCCAGGTAATAATCTTTTTTTTTTTTAAATTATCCCCTGAAAAATGTGTGAACAAAACAGACTGGTGCTTTAAAGCAGAGATGGCTGGAATGTTCCATGGGTTAAACTCCGGGCCAGTGGCTCAATGCGGCTTAAAACTAGCTGTACCGTGCTTCCTCTGCAGCCAGGGATTCTGGGTAATGATGTGCAAGTCAGCACTCGCAGTGTCACCCCTTTTGCTTCCCGTCCATTGTAACACGGACCCCTGTAGGCTTACGCCTACCGCCTTGCAGAGCCTTTTCAGCACAGCCTGGGGTTACGGAAGTGCAGGGCCAGTAACCCTACCCACAGACAGCTGTTTCCACCTTTTTTACTGGCTTTGCCATGTGACGCGGGGATAGGTTTCAACCGCAGCATTATATAAGTTATGGAGCGTAAATAATGATTATTTTTTTTTTAAAAGCAGTGGTACTTTGTGGCGAGGAAATAGGAAAGTCTTGGGACTCCATACGCCCCCCCCCCCCCCCTAATATCCTCACATGGAATTGTGGTGATTTGCCATATTTCGACACACACAAGTTATCTGAAAGCATTGTTTTCAAGTTAACAGGCGTTGAGGGGCTAGATTTGACTACGTTTCCCTCCCATTGTGTGATGGGCAAGGTGGTGCTCGGGTGGTGCCCGCCCCTGTCTTCTACTCTCTGGGGCAGAGAAATCTCTTCGTATTAAGATATTATCGGGGGGATCCCTCCCATTGTGTGATGGGCAGGGTGGTGCTCGGGTGGTGCCCGCCCCTCTCTTCTACTCACAAGGGCAGAGAAATCTCTTCGTAATAAGATATTATCGGGGGATCCCTCCCATTGTGTGATGGGCATGGTGGTGCTCGGGTGGTGCTCGGGTGGTGCCCGCCCCTGTCTTCTACTCTCCAGGGCAGAGAAATCTCTTCGTAATAAGATATTATTGGTGGGATCCCTCCCATTGTGTGATGGGCAGGGTGGTGCTCGGGTGGTGCCCGCCCCTCTCTTCTACTCACAAGGGCAGAGAAATCTCTTCGTAATAAGATATTATTGGTGGGATCCCTCCCATTGTGTGATGGGCAGGTTGGTGCTCGGGTGGTGCCCGCCCCTATTCTCTACTCACAAGGGCAGCGAAATCTCTTGATAATAAGATATTATCTGGGGGATCCCTCCCATTGTGTGATGGGCAGGGTGGTGCTCGGGTGGTGCCCGCCCCTGTCTTCTACTCTCCGGGGCAGAGAAATCTCTTCGTAATAAGATATTATCTGGGGGATCCCTCCCATTGTGTGATGGGCATGGTGGTGCTCGGGTGGTGCTCGCCCCTGTCTTCTACTCTCCGGGGCAGCGAAATCTCTTGATAATAAGATATTATCGGGGGATCCCTCCCAGGTAAGATGAAAGTGGTTAGTCTGCTAGATGCTTCATTGCTGGTGCGTTGTAAACGGGGAGCGGTTTGTCAAAGAACAGGAAAGAGGCCGTCGGTTCATTCATCAGAGAAAGGGTTGCGTTTAATCATGGTGCCCGCCAAAGTTGATTGGTGATCTACAGCGCGTTCAGTGCAGCTGTGCCATTCATTAAGGAAAATCCCTTCAAGGGGCAGTCCCCTTGGGTTAAAGGGTTAATCCCATGAAGGTACAAAGTGACCTAATAACTGTGATATGTTTACTGTCGCCCCCATATAACCCCTCCCTATAACTCCTCCTATTGCTCCATATAACCGCTCCCTATAACTCTTCCTATTGCTCCATATAACCCCTCCCTATAACTCCTCCTATTACCCCATATAACACCTCCCTATAACTCCTCCTATTACCCCATATAACCCCTCCCTATAACTCCTCATATTAACCCATATAACCGCTCCCTATAACGCCTCCTATTACTCCATATAACCCCTCCCTATAACTCCTCCTATTACTCCATATAACCGCTCCCTATAACTCTTCCTATTGCCCCATATAACCCCTCCCTATAACTCCATATAACTCCTCCCTATAACTCCTCCTATTACTTCATATATCCTCTCCCCATAACTCCTCCTATTGCTCCATATAACCTCTCCCTATAACTCCTCCTATTGCTCCATATAACCCCTCCCTATATCTCCTCCTATTGGTCCATATAACCGCTCCCTATAACTCGTTCTATTGCTCCATATAACCCCTCCCTATAACTCCCCCTATTGCTCCATATAACCTCTCCCTATAACTCCTCCTATTACTTCATATAACCCCTCCCTATAACTCCTCCTATTGGTCCATATAACCCCTCCCTATAACTCCTCCTATTACCCCATATAACCCCTCCCTATAACTCCTCCTATTGCTCATTATAACCCCTCCCTATAACTCCTCCTATTGGTCCATATAACCCCTCCCTATAACTCCTCCTATTGGTCCATATAACCGCTCACTATAACTCGTTCTATTGCTCCATATAACCCCTCCCTATAACTCCTCCTATTGTTCCCTATAGATCCTCCTCTTTCTCCATATAACGGTTCCCTATAACTCCTCCTATTGCTCCATATAACCCCTCCCTATAACTCCTCCTATTGCTCAAGATATCCTATCTCTATAACTCCTCCTATTACTCCCTATAGATCTCCTCTTTCTAAATATAACCGCTCCCTGTAACTCCTCCTATTGCCCCATATAACCCCTCCCTATAACTCCCCCTATTGCCCCATATAACTCCTCCCTATAACTCCTCCTATTGCTCCATATATCCTATCTCTATAACTCCTCCTATTACTCCCTATAGATCTCCTCTTTCTCCATATAACCGCTCCCTGTAACTCCTCCTATTGCCACATATAACCCCTCCCTATAACTCCCCCTATTGCCCCATATAACTCCTCCCTATAACTCCTCCTATTGCTCCATATATCCTATCTCTATAACTCCTCCTATTACTCCCTATAGATCTCCTCTTTCTCCATATAACCGCTCCCTGTAACTCCTCCTATTGCCCCATATAACCCCTCCCTATAATTCCTCCTATTGCTGCATATAACCTCTCCCTATAACTCCCCCTATTGCCCCATATAACTCCTCCCTATAACTCCTCCTATTGCTCCATATAACCTCTCCCTATAACTCCTCCTATTGCTCCATATAACCCCTCCCTATAACTCCTCCTATTGCCCCATATAACCTCTCCCTATAACTCCTCCTATTGCCCCATATAACCCCTCCCTATAACTCCTCCTATTGCTCCATATAACCCCTCCCTATAACTCCCCCTATTGCTCCATATAACCGCTCCCTATAACTCCTCCTATTGCTCCATATAACCGCTCCCTATAACTCCTCCTATTACCCATATATCCTCTCCCTATAACTCCTCCTATTGCTCCATATAACCCCTCCCTATAACTCCTCCTATTGGTCCATATAACCGCTCCCTATAACTCGTTCTATTGCTCCATATAACCCCTCCCTATAACTCCTCCTATTACTTCATATATCCTCTCCCTATAACTCCTATTACTCCATATAACCCCTCCCTATAACTCCTCCTATTGGTCCATATAACTGCTCCCTATAACTCGTTCTATTGCTCCATATAACCGCTCCCTATAACTCCTCCTATTACTCCATATATCCTCTCCCTATAACTCCTCCTATTGCTCCATATAACCCCTCCCTATAACTCCTCATTTTGGTCCATATAACCGCTCCCTATAATTCGTTCTATTGCTCCATATAACCCCTCCCTATAACTCCCCCTATTGCTCCATATATCCTCTCCCTATAACTCCTCCTATTACCCCATATAACTGTTCCCTATAACTCCTCCTCTTGCCCCATATAACCCCTCCCTATAACTCCTCCTATTGGTCCATATAACCTCTCCCTATAACTCCTCCTATTGCTCCATATAACCTCTCCCTATAACTCCTCCTATTGGTCCATATAACCTCTCCCTATAACTCCTCCTATTGCTCCATATAACCCCTCCATATAACTCCTCCTATTGCTCCATATAACCCCTCCCTATAACTCCTCCTATTGCTCCATATAACCCCTCCCTATAACTCGTTCTATTGCTCCATATAACCCCTCCCTATAACTCCCCCTATTGCTCCATATAACCGCTCCCTATAACTCCTCCTATTACCCCATATAACCCCTCCCTATAACTCCCCCTATTACTTCATATATCCTCTCCCTATAACTCCTCCTATTACTTCATATATCCTCTCCCTATAACTCCTCCTATTGCTCCATATAACCTCTCCCTATAACTCCTCCTATTACTTCATATATCCTCTCCCTATAACTCCTCCTATTGCTCCATATAACCCCTCCCTATAACTCCTCCTATTGGTCCATATAACCGTTCCCTATAACTCGTTCTATTGCTCCATATAACCGCTCCCTATAACTCGTTCTATTGCTCCATATAATCTCTCCCTATAACTCCTCCTATTACCCCATATAACCCCTCCCTATAACTCCCCCTATTACTTCATATATCCTCTCCCTATAACTCCTCCTATTACTCTATATAACCCCTCCCTATAACTCCTCCTATTGCTCCATATAATCTCTCCCTATAACTCCTCCTATTACTTCATATATCCTCTCCCTATAACCCCTCCTATTGCTCCACATAACCCCTCCCTATAACTCCTCCTATTGCCCCATATAACCTCTCCCTATAACTCCTCCTATTACTCCATATAACCCCTCCCTATAACTCCTCCTATTGCTCCATATAACCGCTCCCTATAACTCGTTCTATTGCTCCATATAATCTCTCCCTATAACTCCTCGTATTGCTCCATATAACCCCTCCCTATAACTCCTCCTATTGCTCCATATATCCTATCTCTATAACTCCTCCTATTGCTCCATATAACCTCTCCCTATAACTCCTCCTATTGTTCCCTATAGGTCCTCCTCTTTCTCCATATAACGGTTCCTTATAACTCCTCCTATTGCTCCATATAACCCCTCCCTATAACTCCTCCTATTACCCCATATAACCCCTCCCTATAACTCCTCCTATTGGTCCATATAACCGCTCCCTATAACTCGTTCTATTGCTCCATATAACCCCTCCCTATAACTCCTCCTATTGCTCCATATATCCTATCTCTATAACTCCTCCTATTACTCCCTATAGATCTCCTCTTTCTCCATATACCCCCTCCCTGTAACTCCTCCTATTGCCCCATATAACCCCTCCCTATAATTCCTCGTATTGCTCCATATAACCCCTCCATTTAACTACTCCTATTGGTCCATATAACCGCTCCCTATAACTCGTTCTATTGCTCCATATAACCGCTCCCTATAAGTCGTTCTATTGCTCCATATAATCTCTCCCTATAACTCCTCCTATTACCCCATATAACCCCTCCCTATAACTCCCCCTATTACTTCATATATCCTCTCCCTATAACTCCTCCTATTACTTCATATATCCTCTCCCTATAACTCCTCCTATTGCTCCATATAACCCCTCCCTATAACTCCTCCTATTGGTCCATATAACCGCTCCCTATAACTCGTTCTATTGCTCCATATAATCTCTCCCTATAACTCCTCCTATTACCCCATATAACCCCTCCCTATAACTCCCCCTATTACTTCATATATCCTCTCCCTATAACTCCTCCTATTGCTCCATATAACCCCTCCCTATAACTCCTCCTATTGCTCCATATAACCGCTCCCTATAACTCGTTCTATTGCTCCATATAATCTCTCCCTATAACTCCTCCTATTACTTCATATATCCTCTCCCTATAACTCCTCCTATTACTTCATATATCCTCTCCCTATAACCCCTCCTATTGCTCCACATAACCCCTCCCTATAACTCCTCCTATTGCCCCATATAACCTCTCCCTATAACTCCTCCTATTACTCCATATAACCCCTCCCTATAACTCCTCCTATTGCTCCATATAACCGCTCCCTATAACTCGTTCTATTGCTCCATATAATCTCTCCCTATAACTCCTCGTATTGCTCCATATAACCCCTCCCTATAACTCCTCCTATTGCTCCATATATCCTATCTCTATAACTCCTCCTATTGCTCCATATAACCTCTCCCTATAACTCCTCCTATTGTTCCCTATAGGTCCTCCTCTTTCTCCATATAACGGTTCCTTATAACTCCTCCTATTGCTCCATATAACCCCTCCCTATAACTCCTCCTATTACCCCATATAACCCCTCCCTATAACTCCTCCTATTGGTCCATATAACCGCTCCCTATAACTCGTTCTATTGCTCCATATAACCCCTCCCTATAACTCCTCCTATTGCTCCATATATCCTATCTCTATAACTCCTCCTATTACTCCCTATAGATCTCCTCTTTCTCCATATACCCCCTCCCTGTAACTCCTCCTATTGCCCCATATAACCCCTCCCTATAATTCCTCGTATTGCTCCATATAACCCCTCCATTTAACTACTCCTATTGGTCCATATAACCGCTCCCTATAACTCGTTCTATTGCTCCATATAACCGCTCCCTATAAGTCGTTCTATTGCTCCATATAATCTCTCCCTATAACTCCTCCTATTACCCCATATAACCCCTCCCTATAACTCCCCCTATTACTTCATATATCCTCTCCCTATAACTCCTCCTATTACTTCATATATCCTCTCCCTATAACTCCTCCTATTGCTCCATATAACCCCTCCCTATAACTCCTCCTATTGGTCCATATAACCGCTCCCTATAACTCGTTCTATTGCTCCATATAATCTCTCCCTATAACTCCTCCTATTACCCCATATAACCCCTCCCTATAACTCCCCCTATTACTTCATATATCCTCTCCCTATAACTCCTCCTATTGCTCCATATAACCCCTCCCTATAACTCCTCCTATTGCTCCATATAACCGCTCCCTATAACTCGTTCTATTGCTCCATATAATCTCTCCCTATAACTCCTCCTATTACTTCATATATCCTCTCCCTATAACTCCTCCTATTACTTCATATATCCTCTCCCTATAACTCCCCCTATTGCTCCATATAATCTCTCCCTATAACTCCTCGTATTGCTCCATATAACCCCTCCCTATAACTCCTCCTATTGCTCCATATATCCTATCTCTATAACTCCTCCTATTGCTCCATATAACCTCTCCCTATAACTCCTCCTATTGTTCCCTATAGGTCCTCCTCTTTCTCCATATAACGGTTCCTTATAACTCCTCCTATTGCTCCATATAACCCCTCCCTATAACTCCTCCTATTACCCCATATAACCCCTCCCTATAACTCCTCCTATTGGTCCATATAACCGCTCCCTATAACTCGTTCTATTGCTCCATATAACCCCTCCCTATAACTCCTCCTATTGCTCCATATATCCTATCTCTATAACTCCTCCTATTACTCCCTATAGATCTCCTCTTTCTCCATATACCCCCTCCCTGTAACTCCTCCTATTGCCCCATATAACCCCTCCCTATAATTCCTCCTATTGCTCCATATAACCCCTCCCTATAACTCCTCCTATTGGTCCATATAACCGCTCCCTATAACTCGTTCTATTGCTCCATATAACCGCTCCCTATAAGTCGTTCTATTGCTCCATATAATCTCTCCCTATAACTCCTCCTATTACCCCATATAACCCCTCCCTATAACTCCCCCTATTACTTCATATATCCTCTCCCTATAACTCCTCCTATTACTTCATATATCCTCTCCCTATAACTCCTCCTATTGCTCCATATAACCCCTCCCTATAACTCCTCCTATTGGTCCATATAACCGCTCCCTATAACTCGTTCTATTGCTCCATATAATCTCTCCCTATAACTCCTCCTATTACCCCATATAACCCCTCCCTATAACTCCCAATATTACTTCATATATCCTCTCCCTATAACTCCTCCTATTACTTCATATATCCTCTCCCTATAACTCCTCCTATTGCTCCATATAACCCCTCCCTATAACTCCTCCTATTGCTCCATATAACCGCTCCCTATAACTCGTTCTATTGCTCCATATAATCTCTCCCTATAACTCCTCCTATTACCCCATATAACCCCTCCCTATAACTCCCCCTATTACTTCATATATCCTCTCCCTATAACTCCTCCTATTACTCCATATAACCCCTCCCTATAACTCCTCCTATTGCCCCATATAACCTCTCCCTATAACTCCTCCTATTACTCCATATAACCCCTCCCTATAACTCCTCCTATTGCTCCATATAACCTCTCCCTATAACTCGTTCTATTGCTCCATATAATCTCTCCCTATAACTCCTCCTATTACTTCATATATCCTGTCCCTATAACTCCTCCTATTACTTCATATATCCTCTCCCTATAACTCCCCCTATTGCTCCATATAATCTCTCCCTATAACTCCTCCTATTGCTCCATATAACCCCTCCCTATAACTCCTCTTATTGCTCCATATATCCTATCTCTATAACTCCTCCTATTGCTCCATATAGCCCCTCCCTATAACTCCTCCTATTGTTCCCTATAGATCCTCCTCTTTCTCCATATAACGGTTCCCTATAACTCCTCCTATTGCTCCATATAACCCCTCCCTATAACTCCTCCTATTGGTCCATATAACCGCTCCCTATAACTCGTTCTATTGCTCCATATATCCTATCTCTATAACTCCTCCTATTGCTCCATATAACCTCTCCCTATAACTCCTCCTATTGTTCCCTATAGATCCTCCTCTTTCTCCATATAACGGTTCCCTATAACTCCTCCTATTGCTCCATATAACCCCTCCCTATAACTCCTCCTATTACCCCATATAACCCCTCCCTATAACTCCTCCTATTGGTCCATATAACCGCTCCCTATAACTCGTTCTATTGCTCCATATAACCCCTCCCTATAACTCCTCCTATTGCTCCATATATCCTATCTCTATAACTCCTCCTATTACTCCCTATAGATCTCCTCTTTCTCCATATAACCGCTCCCTGTAACTCCTCCTATTGCCCCATATAACCCCTCCCTATAATTCCTCCTATTGCTCCATATAACCCCTCCCTATAACTCCTCCTATTACTCCATATAACCCCTCCCTATAATTCCTCCTATTGCTCCATATAACCCCTCCCTATAACTCCTCCTATTACTCCATATAACCTCTCCCTATAACTCCTCCTATTACACCATATAACCCCTCCCTATAACTCCTCCCATTGGTCCATATAACCGCTCCCTATAACTCGTTCTATTGCTCCATATATCCTATCTCTATAACTCCTCCTATTGCTCCATATAACCTCTCCCTATAACTCCTCCTATTGTTCCCTATAGATCCTCCTCTTTCTCCATATAACGGTTCCCTATAACTCCTCCTATTGCTCCATATAACCCCTCCCTATAACTCCTCCTATTGGTCCATATAACCGCTCCCTATAACTCGTTCTATTGCTCCATATATCCTATCTCTATAACTCCTCCTATTGCTCCATATAACCTCTCCCTATAACTCCTCCTATTGTTCCCTATAGATCCTCCTCTTTCTCCATATAACGGTTCCCTATAACTCCTCCTATTGCTCCATATAACCCCTCCCTATAACTCCTCCTATTACCCCATATAACCCCTCCCTATAACTCCTCCTATTGGTCCATATAACCGCTCCCTATAACTCGTTCTATTGCTCCATATAACCCCTCCCTATAACTCCTCCTATTGCTCCATATATCCTATCTCTATAACTCCTCCTATTACTCCCTATAGATCTCCTCTTTCTCCATATAACCGCTCCCTGTAACTCCTCCTATTGCCCCATATAACCCCTCCCTATAATTCCTCCTATTGCTCCATATAACCCCTCCCTATAACTCCTCCTATTACTCCATATAACCCCTCCCTATAATTCCTCCTATTGCTCCATATAACCCCTCCCTATAACTCCTCCTATTACTCCATATAACCTCTCCCTATAACTCCTCCTATTACACCATATAACCCCTCCCTATAACTCCTCCCATTGGTCCATATAACCGCTCCCTATAACTCGTTCTATTGCTCCATATATCCTATGTCTATAACTCCTCCTATTGCTCCATATAACCTCTCCCTATAACTCCTCCTATTGTTCCCTATAGATCCTCCTCTTTCTCCATATAACGGTTCCCTATAACTCCTCCTATTGCTCCATTTTTATCCCTCCCTATAACTCCTCCTATTACCCCATATAACCCCTCCCTTTAACTCCTCCTATTGGTCCATATAACCGCTCCCTATAACTCGTTCTATTGCTCCATATAACCCCTCCCTATAACTCCTCCTATTGCTCCATATATCCTATCTCTATAACTCCTCCTATTACTCCTTATAGATCTCCTCTTTCTCCATATAACCGCTCCCTGTAACTCCTCCTATTGCCCCATATAACCCCTCCCTATAATTCCTCCTATTGCTCCATATAACCCCTCCCTAAAACTCCTCCTATTACTCCATATAACCCCTCCCTATAACTCCTCCTATTGCCCCATATAACCTCTCCCTGTAACTCGTCCTATTGCTCCATATAACCCCGCCCTATAACTCCTCCTATTGCTCCATATAACCTCTCCATATAACTCGTCCACTTTCTCCATATAACCAAACCGCTCCCTATAACTCCTCCAATGACAATTCATCAGGTCACTTTGACCTCACTGACCCTATAATCATCTCTCCTACTTCGCACAACCAGAGTTGTTCTTGCCCCAGAAGTCCGGCCAGATAAGTTGCAGTTCCTCTGGCCCGTAATGATGAACCGTCACCAGTCTATGAAACACGCACCGGTCATAATCAATCCTGTGCCCGTTAAAAATATTGGCGGGGGGACTTGTTGGTGGGATCTTCAGCTCGTACAAGCAGATCCCCATGAATGAGTCCTCCATGGGGACAGTCCGAATAACCTGCGCCACCTCGTAAATCTTTCTTGCCATGTCCACCGAAAAGACATATCCCGGGCCGGCGCAGTAGGGAGGGTAGGTATCGTTGGGATAGATTTCCTTGGGTACATACCACTTGTACGCCTTGCTCCGTAAAGGTCCCGTGTTGGACACTATATAACCTGTAAAATAATCCCTCCGGGCCGGCATCTCTGGACGCAGGAGGTGGTGGATGAGGTAGTCCACGTTGAGAAACATGTCGTTGTCTATCTTTATGACGTATCTGGCATTGGGGCAGAATTTCGCCACCCACTCCATGCCCATTAGAGTCTTGAGGGTCAAGTTGTAATAAGTGTCCAGGAAGTCCTGCTGAACGATATCAGCATAGGCCTCACTCTCCTCTTCCAACAACATTTGGGTGGCCTTGCTTGCAATGGTAGATACCCCCACCAGGAAGATCCTTGCCACACTAACATTGGGGTGGTTGCTCTCATTCCCCCACGTTTGGCGAATGGCGTTCCTTGTATGGACATCATGACTCTGTCCCACCACGAGGATAACGAGGAAAGGGTTATGTGCCCGGCACTTCTCTGGCTGGTTGATAAGGAACTTGTATGGGTGTGGATATGGAGGAGCCAAGGGGTGGCGGGTGGTAACGGTTGACGAGCTCAAGGTGGCACTGCTTGCTGTGGTGCATGGTTCCGGGTTGCTCTGGAACCGAGGCCAGCTAACAAAGATGTTGATCTTGATCTCGGAGAGGAAGGAGAACATGAAAATGGAGAGCAGAACCAGAGTGGAGAATTTACAGTACCGAGAGAAATTGCGTTGAGCGCTCATGTTCACCCCCAAGAAGATGGCAACTCCTGAAGTTTCCGACGCAAATCAGAGCAAAGAGCTTGTGTTAAAGGTGCAATCCTTGGCAGCTGTAAAAAAAAAAAAAAAAAAAAAGCATAATTTTACATCTGATGACATTGTCTTCCTTTATCAAATGGAATCAGACCTAATGCAAAGATTTGGCCTTTGCCCCTAGGAGGGACTGACCCCTTAAACATGTCACTGCCATTAGTACACTTTGCCCCTAGGAGGGACTGACCCCTTAACCATGTCACTGCCATTAGTACACTTTGCCCCTAGGAGGGACTGACCCCTTAAACATGTCACTGCCATTAGTACACTTTGCCCCTAGGAGGGACTGACCCCTTAAACATGTCACTGCCATTAGTACACTTTGCCCCTAGGAGGGACTGACCCCGTAACCATGTCACTGCCATTAGTACACTTTGCCCCTAGGAGAGACTGACCCCTTAACAATGTCACTGCCATTAGTACACTTTGCCCCTAGGAGGGACTGACCCCTTAACCATGTCACTGCCATTAGTACACTTTGCCCCTAGGAGAGACTGACCCCCTAACCATGTCACTGCTATTAGTACACTTTGCCCCTAGGAGGGACTGACCCCATAACCCTGTCACTGCCATTAGTACACTTTGCCCCTAGGAGGGACTGACCCCATAACCATGTCACTGCCATTAGTACACTTTGCCCCTAGGAGGGACTGAGCTCTTAATCATGTCACTGCCATAAGTACACTTTGGTCCTTTGTATCTCCTATCTATACATCAGCTAAATATACATGATATATCTACATAGCTATAGTAATGCATTGGGTAGAGTTTTCATAATTTGCTTACAGTTTTATATATGTAACCCCCCTCCTAAAGGGTTACTAGCAGTGTTAGTGTTTACGACGCCCAACCCTGGTTACTATGGGGATCCATACATCACACGGGGGTATTTTAAGGGGGAGGGACTGTTCTGGAAGGTTAGGTTCCTGGAGGGCCAGATGAGGGGAGCCTCGGGGAGTGTCGATGGGTATGTTAATAATGTGATCGCATAGACCAGCCCCCCCCCCTGTTTTATGTTGCCGATAGGGACATTACCTCTTAAGTAAGGAGCCCCTAAAGACGGAAGAAGAGTCAGTAAAAGGAATACAGCACGCCATAGAGGGTCCCAAGAAAAGAGGACCCCCGGCTGCCTGCTGATCAGCTCTATCCGCGGATCAAAGTATGGGTCAAGAGTCCATGAGACCTATCAGGATTTCCCATAGGGGCCCCGCTAATAATCGGATCAATATCTAAAGTGTTCTGAAGGGACAAGGGGGGGTCGGGTCCCACAACTACCCAAGCAACTGAGTCAGAGGACCTCCGTCTAAGTGTTGAGTGTGGCAGAGAACTGAAGAGAAGTATTCGTGTACAACGTGTGACGATGTGTGTGAGCGGTCCCTGAGTTGGCAACGCGAGTAAACGACAGTTGTGCTCTAAAAGTTCCTGCACCTTCAGTTTGACCCGGGCCCCAAGATTGCTGTTGGCGGTCTTGACCTTGCGCACACAAAGGCTTCAATCAAGCAATAGGTAGACGATGTGTGTACATAATAGAATAATACACACAGTCTTATTTATGCATTGGGTGGGGCAGGCCATTTATTTCCAGCTGTCAACCTCCTTAAGAACAATAGCAATTTCCTCATCATAACCCAAGTGTTTAACAAAGCTACTCACCGGCTCAGGTGATAGACACAGCACCCTGATTTCTGCTCTGGGGAACGTCCATTTCACAGTAGGCAAGATATTATATAAAGAGATATCAATGACTAAAATAGATGTTAGACCGTTACAAAATCAACTTTTTTTTTATTGTTGTTGTTGTTGTAATATAATATTTAACACGTTTCCTTTAGATCCGTGCCATAGACGTCACATTTTGTTAATAAAACATGTCTGCTTTGTAATGTATTTGCACTTCACATTGTCAGAATTCCAGCTCGTTCCGTGACATGACGATATTTGTAATTAGGTTTGAGTTCCGGAATATGAAAACAAACGCCACACACATGATATTAATCTGATTTGCAACGAATTCTTCCTTAATACAGACTATGTCGCATACTTGAATGATTCTAATAGTAAATTAATCTTCTCTGTCGATCCATTGTTACATTGGGATAGGGTTCAAAGTTATAACGGGACACAACTGTCTTGAGATGTCTGGGGAAGGGTCACGCGGGTGATATTTGAGTTACAATCGACAGGCAGTTGCTACCCTTCTATCTGAACAAGCTCCTCACCCCTACCACACGCAGCACTTATCATCTGAGATCTGACTACAAAAGACTGTTCATGGTCCCAAGGCTCAACAAAGTATCCGGCCGCTCCTCCTTCTCTTAACGTGTACCCCAAAACTGGAACAGTCTACCGGAGACTCTCACATCCACCACCAGTTTAAGTTCTTTCAAAACTAAAGCTGTCTTACATTGTAATCTGGTCTGTAACTGTTACATTCGCCTATAATATATATTATCTCTAACAGTGCATGCAATGTATCTTACTATATATTTCTGAAAGCACTGTATGCCTGTCTGCGTCCCTCAGGCCAATGAGATTGCTCCCATGGCCCGCCCGCCCCCGCACACCTCTCATTGGCCTGAGGCGGAGTGACGGGCCAAAGGAGACACACACACACACACACTCTCTCTCTCCCTCTGTCCCCTCCCCCACCGTCCCCCCCATCACGTGCGCCGCCCTGCACCGGCTCCCGACGGAGGGGAAGCGCGGCACGGCCCTCCTACCCCAGCCGCCAACACTCCCTTACCTCCCTGGCGCTATCTCCCCCTCCTCCCGCCGAGGTAAGTCACACCACTGCGCGTCCCGCATCAGCTTATGGCGCCAGTGACTCACCTATTTCAGCCGCGCAGCCTCGCGCCTCAGGCCGACACAGGAACACACAGGCCCCAGGCCCACACAGGGCGCTTCCTGCCGCCGCCTGCACGCGCCTCAGTCAGCCGGGCGGCACATCGGGGGACCAAGCGATTGCCCGGGGGGGGAGAGGGCATCGGGGGGAACGGGCGAGCCCCGAGTCACGGGGAACGGGGGAGCGAGCCCCGAGTCACGGGGGGGCGAAAAGCGAGTCACGGGAAACGGGAGGGTGAAGAGCGAGCCCCGAGTCATCGGGGAACCAAGAAGGGGGACCGGTCAGCAGCCGAGCCAGCGGGGGGACGGACGCCCGGACGGGGGGGCATGCGGATACATACATTATGACAATACATATGCCCCCTGCTCTCCACCCCCTTTCCCACCCCCCACTCCCCTTCCCCCCTCCACTCCCCTTTCCCCCCCCACTCCCCTTTCCCCCCCCCCCACTCCCCTTCCCCCCCCACTCCTCTTTCCCCCCCCACTCCCCTTTCCCCCCCCCCACTCCCCTTTCCCCCCCCTCCCCTTTCTCCCCCCCACTCCCCTTTCCCCCCCCCACTCCCCTTTCCCCCCCCCACTCCCCTTTCCCCCCCCCCACTCCCCCCCCCCACTCCCCCCCCCACTCCCCCCCCCACGGGACTAGCGGACTAAGGGGTAGTCTCTGGATCAATACAGTAACGGCAGATTTTAGCTAGTAGAAGAGAAGGATTACGCCAAGAAGGAGAGACACAGGGTTAACATCGGGAGAGAAGATATACAGCTCAACCCCCTTATAACGCGGTGCTTGGGGTCCAAAGAATCACATCGCGTTATAAGCGGATCGCGTTAGAAATAATGTACAATTTGTTTGCATTGTACAATAAAGTATTTAAGACGCCAATAATCGTGTTGTAAAGTATTCATAAATACGAAAATTGGGAGCCACGCTCACATCGCGCTATAAGCGGATCCGCGCTGTAACGGATCGCGCTATAACGGGGTTAAGCTGTACCACCAAGATCAGACAGAGGGTTAACATCAGGAAAATAATTACGCAACCATCTTTGAAGATAATATAACTTCGTTCATGTCACCACCATTTTTGTACTATTTTTGTATACGACTATTTATCTTCAGAATAAACGTTTCTTTTTTTTTGTGTGCTAAAACCGGAATGCAGAGTTCCGTTATGCTTCGGGTGACCATATTTCATCCCGGCAAAAAAACCAGGACAAGTGAGTGCCAACTGCGCATGTGCAAAGAGTGGTTACCAACCACACTTGCCGGCTGCTCGTGTGCATGCGTTATCAACTGCGCATGAGCGATCAGTGTTTGACGACTGCGCATGCGCGGATGGCGTTTGTCGCTTGCTAATGGGTTAAGCCTGACGAAGGAACAAAAAAAATCGATTAAAGAAAGGAACTGCACGAAATCCTTAGTAAAAAAGAAAACAAGGCGGGGGAAACTTATGAATATTAACATACATTTAGAAAATGTTGAAGGCAATTTGAATCAAATCTTTGACAATTAAAATAAAATCACGCCCATTTCAATTATTAAATGAAAATGTAACGCCAGTTATTCCCCACATTTTGTTTTTGCGAGCAGACGTTTTCCGTACAGTACAGATCTGCAGCGACAGGCACTCAGGTGGGCGCCAAATCTGCTTCGGTCATCAACCTGGAATCTCAACCCTAACATTGAGAAACTGCAAGTTCAGCAATCACATTTTACATTCAGATTCTTCTAATTATTATTATTATTATTTTTTTAACTTTATTAAACATTTCACGTTTTTTTTCATCTCTTGTCAATAAAACATATGTTTTGTAATATTTTTATGGTTTTTATGATCCTGGTTTATTTAGTCTTAGCCATTTAATCGGGATGGAAAGGGGCAGCAGGACAGAGACCCGCCAACATATATAAGCTCATTTATTGGCTCTTCTGAAAAGAAAAGATGGCCGCTCTTGGGTTAGAGGGTTCCCAAACCTCACAGGTTTCTACTAAAAGTGTCTTGTCGCCAGTGAAGAAATACGGTACCAAGAAAACCATTGGATACAAGTAAGGTGCCTTCAAAATAGTGAAGGCATGTTTTCATAAACTCATTCAACTAATCCCCCATACACGAAAAAGCTAAAATTACATTGTCCACATTATTTGCTTCCATTAAAAATCATTTTTTTAAAAAGCAGTTGTGTGTTCAGGACCGGCGCAAGGATTTCATGCGGCATAGGCGAAACTTAAAATTTGCGCCCTCTGTCCCCCCCCCCAAATAAACAGCGTCGTAGCTATCGTTGCAGCAGGGGGGTGCGGCTGCCAACCCAGCGCGACGCAAAATAAAATTAATGGGGGCGCCAAAATACCGGACAAAGAAAAGAAACATAATTTAATAAATAAAAAAATAATAATAAGAGGAAAAAATAATAATTATTATTTAACGCGTCCCTAGGACCTTTGCGCCCTGGGTGACCGCCTAGGTTCGCCTGATGGACGGGCCGACCCTGTGTGTGTTGATTTATTCCCTTCTGTTAAAAAAAAAACATTTTACAAAGCCATTTTGTATGTACAGCAGGGCCCCCCGCTTCTCGGTGCTCCGCTATCCGGCGTTCTGCTTATACGGCGGCACCGAGAAGGGGGCCGCCATCTTGGATTTCCAGTCGCGCATGCGCAGAACGGGCGGGTGCACCCGGCGCGCATGCGCAGACCGCAGGTTGCGCATGCGCAGAACGGCAAACATGCCGGTTTGCGCATGCGCAGAAGTAAAAATCGCCGGATCCGCTTTCCGGCGATTTTCACTATACGGCGGGCCCCTGGAAAGGAACCCGCCGTATACCAGGGGCCCTGCTGTATATCTTTATTGTATTGACTGTGTTTTTGAAGCAATCAAAGCGGGCGATTGTTGTTTTGCAATTATTTTAAAAAAATGTAGAATTGAAGCATTGTCCCACTCTGGGGACCCCCTGCTTCTGTAGATACTTACCTCCGAAGGGGGGTGCCGGTGTCTCCTGCCAATGTCAAGCTCTCACATCACGTGGGCCAATGGCAAGCCCGCACCGGGATGATGTCACGGCTTCCTATTGGCGCCCAGGGGGGTGCGCAAGCTTTTGAAAAGCGGCTATTACATGATCCTTGCTAAGCCGAGCAGGGCGGTGTGTGTCTCTGGAAGCTGGGGGTACTCGCAACAGAAATGAACGCGGTTCAGCACCGGAGACCCCCTGCTTCACTCCTGTCATGGGAATATATATATATATAATTTCCCAGAATCCCTTGCTGCAGTGGAAGTGCTGTGTGCTGGGTGATAATGGTGAAAGTAGGGTAAAAGAACAATGTTCTAGTATAGTGCTACAAATGACCAGGTTTGATGGCAATATATAAACAATCTTGATTGAAGAGCGTTAATCAACGGTAGGTTATATACAAGTGAGTGCTGGGGTATGCAGGTGGGCGTATAAAAGAGACTGTATATATATATAGCCCTGGTGAGTGTTGTAAGCAGAGATATATAAACCCTACCACATCACTCCCAATAAGGACACAGTCTCAGACCGCCTCAAGTCACCTGTGTAGTACCTCCCAGTAATGCAATAATGCTAAAGACTCACGTGAACCATGCCCGTTTTCCTCCTGAATATGCGTGCTTCTGCTGGGTAAAGTAGATATTCTGGTAGCCACAGGATGCGGTAGTACAGAGCACAGCGAACGACAGGACTCCACAGGACAGCAGTGATGAAGATTAAAAAGTTTTCTTTATTAGCACATCATGGTGCAGACAGGTGCAGACAGGTATGGATAAGATCTCCTCCTCTTACGCGTTTCACGCCTGTGTTTGGCGCCAAACACAGGCGTGAAACGCGTAAGAGGAGGAGATCTTGCACCCATACCTGTCTGCACCTGTCTGCACCATGATGTGCTAATAAAGAAAACTTTTTAATCTTCATCACTGCTGTCCTGTGGAGTCCTGTCGTTCGCTGTGCTCTGTACTACCGCATCCTGTGGCTACCAGAATATCTGATAATGGTGAAAGGCCGGGGGTTGCAGACCTGTCTAAGACATGCAAATGAGCATACAGTAATATTTCCATTTGCTATGGGCTTTGCTGTGGAGGGTTTTTGTCGCTTATTTTACCCAATGTGTGTATGTATGTGTGTGTGTATATATATATATATATATATATATATATATATATATATATATATATATCGCGCAGTGCTACATTTTTTTTCTGCTTAAAAAAGACTGGATACAGATATTTCAAATTATATCAGCTGGTAACGTGCATTTTTTTTTATTGTGTGACAATTTAACGGAGTCATCGGGACGTACGGACAAACCCCTTGATGAAGACCCGTGCGTGCCGAAACTGGTTGAGAAGGTCGGTAGCTTACCCTCTTCCGTACGATTTCCAATGGGTTGAAGTTACTCGCTGAGTTTTTTTTCTGAAAATAATACATTCAATGAATCTTGAAGACCCGCTGTTGGGATCCACAACATTTGGGGGGGGGGACGAGGTGGACTATTATTTCCTGACGTTAACATGCTAGCGTAGCCAAAATGATTTATATTTATCATTCCGAGGGAATCGCAGTAGCCGTCTCCTGACCTTTTATTGAAAGATGTAGTAAGAAAATAAACATATGTATCCTAAAGGGATGGGATGGGATGGGCTGGAGACCAATTCTCCAGAGAGTCTTTGAAGTGGTCTGAAGAAAAGATGACTGGTTCAATCAGGTGGATTATTGGAGCTGGGTGTGTGCGTGGTGTATACTGGGAGTAACGCCAAGGTGACGTGTAATCACACCTGCGCTGGAAGGCGCAGAAGGAAGTGGATGCCCTGTTGCCATGATGTGTCATAAATCCAGTTATTGAGTTAAACCTGTACTTGGGTGTCATATTTTATTGTGCATGTACATTTGGTGTAATGCCAACCTTCATACACATAGTACTGCACATGAGGTTGAAAAAAATGCATATGTTCGCTATATGCACAATTTAGCCCGTCGCTCACCTTAATTATGGAAAGAGTAGTCTTTCAAATAAACCCCCATGGTGCGTAGGGAAGTAAGTATACATGTATACAAGGTCCGGATATCACCAAGTAACACCAGGGAAAGAATCCCTGGTAAAGCACTCTTGGAGTGGGGGGGGGAGTGAAGGGGGGGGGGGCACAGATGGGTAGGACAATGTATAATGAAACATAATCAAGTTTTAATCAAATAATGGTAAATTCAGGGCATAAAATATATAATTAATACACTGGTGGTAGGTATGGCTATACAGACATATTGTGGCTCCTCCTAAGCCAAATACTGTAACGGAAAATTATACACTGAAGGGGTTAATGTCCTTAATAATGGTCATAAAGGACATAGGATATACCTGTTCTTAATACAAATATATTCCCCTATCAACATGTGTATAAAGTGGGATACACATCCGTCCCATATTTACTTATTTGGTATATCCCTGTATACCTTTCCTTTCTGAACAAATCTATTGTATCCGCCATCACAGTCTCCATGGGTAATGAATCCCACACTGTAACTGCCCTTACTGTAAAGAACCCTTTCCTTTGTTGCTGGTGAAATCTCCTTTCCTCCAACCTTAAGGGATGGCCCCGTGTCCTTTGTCCTGCCCTTGGGATGCCCTGCTCGCCCCACCCCCCCCCCCCCCCCCGATCAGCTCCGACATCAAATGCCGCCACGGGGGGGGGGGGGGGGGGTCATTTGACGTCGGGCTACCATGGCGGTGCGTCGCCAAAGACAAGGTAGGAGAAGTTGCAGATGCCTCACACGATCCCTCGGCATTTAATTTAAATGCTTTGGGGTAGAGCGCGGGACCTCTGCAACCGCCGCATGCCACCTGGAAACTCTCTCGCCCCAGTTTGCGCAGCACCCCTGGTCTAATGGATTTAAGCCGCGGTGATGCTGCTTTTGTTGACATGTTCTGCCTTTCCTGTGCTGTGCTCTGTCCCTGTATTGTGGTTAGATGTCGATAGGGTCGCCAGGGTGTCCAGTACTGAACCGGACTGTCCTGTATTTGGACACTCTATCCAGTAAAAAAAATAAATAAAGGTAATACTGGACATGTCTGGCTGAGGGGGCCGCAGAATTTCCCTAAGCGGGGAGAGAAGGAAACTGCAAGGAGTGGAGAAAGGGGGGGGGGTGTCTCTCGAGCTCGTTGCACATTTCACCATTATGTCCAGTATTTTTGGAGAAGCCATCTGGCAACCCTAGATGTTGACCTGTTGGAGAGCGTTGGCAGGCTGCTTCCAGTTTCAGGTGTATCGGGGTTTTTTGTTTTGTTTTTTAATCTGTTTATTTCTTTTGTTTTTCTGCTGTTTTATTTTTATTTTATTTAAAAATCAATAGTAACAACTGTGACAGGGGCAACCTGGCTCAATAATAAATAACCCCCTGATGAAGCCGAGTCTGCGAAACGCGTAGGGCTAGGAGAGCCAGACGTTGTTTGGCCAGCCTCTGTTTTTGGGCGGATGCCAAATTCAAAGAGGAGGAGCTGGTCGAGAGCGTGGTAGCCTCATTGAGAGCGGAGGAACCGCTGTGCAGACCCCAGCTGGGGGATTTCTACGCTCCACGATCCTTGCGCCCTCGCCACCACGCGGCCGCCGGTGTTTTCTCACACGCGTGTTATTACACTTTTTCACTATTGTAATACATTTTTTCTTATAGAAGCTGTGCTTGTCTGTTTTTGTTTTTTTATACAGCTCAACCCCGTTATAGCAAGATCTGTTACAACGTGGATCCGCTTATAGCGCGATGCAAGCGTGGCTCCCAATTTTCGTATACAACACGATTATTGGCGTCTTAAATACTTTATTGTACAATGCATACAATTGTACATTATTTCTAACGCGATCCGCTTATAGCGCGATGTGATTCTTTGGACCCCAAGCACAGCGTTATAAGGGGGCTGAGCTGTATTAATAAAGGTTAAGCCCAGCCATTGTCTACCTGTTTTAAGGGATACTCTGGGGTTAACCCAGTTTCGCTGGGCCTAATTTGGTTTTCTTTATGTTACGGTATAGATTAAGCTGAACTTGTTTTTCTGTCTTTGTGTTCCGGGCCTGGTAATTTACTCATCCAGCCTGTACACAAAGAGATAAGGTTTTGCTACCCAGGGTGTGGGTGGTGAAAGGGTTGCAGCCATTGTTAGGAGTGGGGAGGGGTGCTAACTCAGTTCTGGGAAACAGCACCTCTGTGACCTGCTGAGCCTTTGTTCAGCCCAGATCCTGAGGCACATATCTCTGTGGGAGATATCAGGCTGGCTATGGGAACCATGGCTGGATATGACCCCGGTAGGCACGATTCTTATTGGCCGCGATCCTGGTGTCTGTGACCCCCGGTGTGACCTGTCCTGGTGTCTGCGACCCCGGTGTGACCTGTCCTGGTGTCTGTGACCCCGGTGTGACCAGTCCTGGTGTCTGCGACCCCGGTGTGACCTGTCCTGGTGTCTGCGACCCCGGTGTGACCTGTCCTGGTGTCTGCGACCCCGGTGTGACCTGTCCTGGTGTCTGCAACCCCGGTGTGACCTGTCCTGGTGTCTGCGACCCCGGTGTGACCTGTCCTGGTGTCCCATGATCACAATATAAAAAAAATGATGGATTACATTTGGATTTAGCGTGAACTGTTTGCTTTTTTTAATTTTAATTTCTATACTTGTGTTGGCCGTGTCTCCTACATGTGACTGGGAAGAGGTGGAGGTGGTCCTACCTGTGGCCTACTACAAAAGGTGGTCCTACCTGTGGCCTACTACAAGAGATGGAGGTGCTCCTACCTGTGAGCTACTACTACAAGAGGTGGAGGTGGTCCTACCTGTGACCTACTACAAGTGGTGGAGGTGGCCGTACCTGTAAGCTACTAAAAGAGGTGGAGGTGGTCCTACCTGTGACCTACTACAAGAGGTGGAGGTGGTCCTACTCTGTGACCTACTACAAGAGGTGGTCCTACCTGTGAGCCACTACAAGAGGTGGAGGTGGTCCTACCTGTGACCAACTACAGGTGGTGGAGGTGGTCCTACTCTGTGACCTACTACAAGAGGGGGAGGTGGTCCTACTTGTGACCTACTACAAGAGGTGGAGGTGGTCCTACCTGTGGCCTACTACAAGAGGTGGAGGTGGTCCTACTTGTGACCTACTACAAGAGGTGGATGTGGTCCTACCTGTGACCTACTACAAGAGGTGGATGTGGTCCTACCTGTGACCTACTACAAGAGGTGGAGGTGGTCCTACCTGTGGCCTACTACAAGAGGTGGATGTGGTCCTACCTGTGACCTACTACAAGAGGTGGATGTGGTCCTACCTGTGGCCTACTACAAGAGGTGGATGTGGTCCTACCTGTGGCCTACTACAAAAGGTGGAGGTGGTCCTACCTGTGGCCTACTACAAGAGGTGGATGTGGTCCTACCTGTGACCTACTACAAGAGGTGGAGGTGGTCCTACCTGTGACCTACTACAAGAGGTGGAGGTGGTCCTACCTGTGACCTACTACAAGTGGTGGAGGTGGACGTACCTGTGAGCTACTAAAAGAGGTGGAGGTGGTCCTACCTGTGACCTACTACAAGAGGTGGAGGTGGTCCTACTCTGTGACCTACTACAAGAGGTGGTCCTACCTGTGAGCCACTACAAGAGGTGGAGGTGGTCCTACCTGTGACCAACTACAGGTGGTGGAGGTGGTCCTACCTGTGACCTACTACAAGAGGTGGAGGTGGTCCTACTTGTGACCTACTACAAGAGGTGGAGGTGGTCCTACCTGTGACCTACTACAAGAGGTGGAGGTGGTCCTACCTGTGGCCTACTACAAGAGGTGGATGTGGCCCTACCTGTGACCTACTACAAGAGGTGGATGTGGTCCTACCTGTGACCTACTACAAGAGGTGGAGGTGGTCCTACCTGTGACCTACTACAAGAGGTGGATGTGGTCCTACCTGTGACCTACTACAAGAGGTGGATGTGGTCCTACCTGTGACCTACTACAAGAGGTGGATGTGGTCCTACCTGTGACCTACTACAAGAGGTGGATGTGGTCCTACCTGTGGCCTACTACAAGAGGTGGAGGTGGTCCTACCTGTGACCTACTACAAGAGGTGGATGTGGTCCTACCTGTGACCTACTACAAGAGGTGGAGGTGGTCCTACCTGTGACCTACTACAAGAGGTGGATGTGGTCCTACCTGTGACCTACTACAAGAGGTGGAGGTGGTCCTACCCGTGACCTACTACAAGAGGTGGAGGTGGTCCTACCTGTGACCTACTACAAGAGGTGGAGGTGGTCCTACCTGTGACCTACTACAAGAGGTGGAGGTGGTCCTACCTGTGACCTACTACAAGAGGTGGAGGTGGTCCTACCTGTGACCTACTACAAGAGGTGGAGGTGGTCCTACCTGTGACCTACTACAAAAGGTGGAGGTGGTCCTACCTGTGACCTACTACAAGAGGTGGATGTGGTCCTACCTGTGACCTACTACAAGAGGTGGAGGTGGTCCTACCTCTGACCTACTACAAGAGGTGGAGGTGGTCCTACCTGTGACCTACTACAAGAGGTGGAGGTGGTCCTACCTGTGACCTACTACAAGAGGTGGAGGTGGTCCTACCTGTGACCTACTACAAGAGGTGGAGGTGGTCCTACCTGTGACCTACTACAAGAGGTGGAGGTGGTCCTACCTGTGACCTACTACAAGAGGTGGAGGTGGTCCTACCTGTGACCTACTACAAGAGGTGGAGGTGGTCCTACCTGTGACGTACTACAAAAGGTGGAGGTGGTCCTACCTGTGGCCTACTACAAGAGGTGGAACTCAATAGGAAATAATGCTTTGTTTCTGTTTTTTAATTTTTTTTATAAAGGAGCAAAACATTCAATATGTGTGTTTTTTTGCTTTGTTTTTGTTTTTAAATAAATCAGTTCTGTAGCTTTAGATCATACTGCATTTAAAAAAACCCCAGCTCTTAATGCCATTTTTAAACAAGCAATGCAAGTGGGTCTTTTTTTTTTATATTTTATTTTTTTGACATAGGATTGAAGCCGGGGGTCTCCGGAGCTGAACCCCGTTAATTTCAGCTCCACGAGAACCCCCTGCTTCCCGAGATAGAGACCTCCCGAAGAGCGTGCCGGTATCTCCTGCCGGTTTAAAACTCCCGCGTCACGTGAGCCAATAGGAAGCCGCAACCGGATGATGTCACGGCTTCCCATTGGTCAGCAGGGCCTGGGAGCTTTGAAACGCCGCCATTCCGTAAACCACAGCTAGTGAGCCGGAGTGGCTACTGGTCCCCCTTACAAGGTGGGGGGGGGGGAGGTGGAAGGGCAGGGAAGGGTGGGGAGGGGGGAGGTAAGGCACACTGACTGAAGGATTGATTGAAACTGAAAGGCGGCCATTATGTGAACCCGGGGGAAGCAGGAAATTTGCATACCCATCACGGGAGAACGAATCGCTCGCCAGCTTAAGCGAAAACCTTTCATCAAATGTTATTAAAATGCTGCTTATATTAAAACAAATTGTTTTTTTTTGTTTTTTTTTTTAAGTGCCGGAAGTGTAAGATCAGTCGACGCCTAAAATCCCAATTCCTTACTCATTACTGCAACCTTTAATTCCTCCCCTGTTATTTTATAGAAGGTGTGAGCATTACGGACCGACCCATATACAGTACAGTGTGCTCCCAGCGCTGGCACCTGGAAAGAGATTAACCTCTGCTAATTTATACTCATCTTCTCACCACCCCCACATGAAGACTCCCTACAGAGTTTATTTCCCCCCCCACTTTAGGGTATAAGAATTATTATATATTTCTCCTTCAGTTTACATAGCGTAGATATCGAATTTTGTCAAAAAAAATACTTCCCACTTGGAGAGAATAAGAAGAGGAATCCATTACCTTGAGGTGCTCTTTGACGAAATGGTGTTACTATTACTAAGAAACCAATCTCTTCATACCTCCCCTCCTCCTCCTCTCGCCCGCTTCCGCCGTATTTCTCTCCCCTGCTTATCTCTCCCCTCCTGATCTCATGTCTCTACCCCCATCACATTCCTGGTGATGCCCCCAATTGTTTCCACCTCTCTCTCCTTCTCCAGCAGTCCTACTTTCTCCCCACGTGCCAACTGACTTCCTCTCTTTCTTTCTTCGTCTGCTTTCTGTGTAAGCTCCCCTTATCTGCCACCAGGCTATGTGCATTATGATGTCCATAATTCTTTCCGACTCTTTCCTTCTCCAGCAGTCCTACTTTCTCCCCACGTGCCAACGAACTTTCTTTCTTTCTTCGTCTGCTTTTCATGTAAGTTCTCCATATCTGCCACCAGGCTATGTGCATTATGATGTCCATAATTCTTTCCGACTCTAGATTTCTCCAGCAGTCCTACTTTCTCCCAACGTGCCAACGGACTTTCTTTCTTTCTCCGTCTGCTTTCTGTGTAACCTTTGTAGCCATCTGACTCTCTTTATCTGCCAGCAGGCTATATGCATTATCATGCCCCCTAGTACCACGTGCCCAGCGGTTATAACGCCCACTGGGTGACATGCTTAGAGAAATTGCAATCCCTCCTATAATTAAAAATAGAACGTGTCCTAACACAAGATAAAAACCTGCTCCTTCATCTCAGAAACCACCAGGCAACATTTGGATACGATACCTTAAGGGGTGTCCCAATGCATAGCGAAGAGACAGACAGCTTTCCACAATATATAGGAGATACGCCACATTACTGGACTTTCAAGTACATGAGCCCTGTCTATACTGTAGATCCAATGGATTACAGCCACGGTGGTGCTGCCTCTGAGTCCCTGCATGGCGGTTAGATCTCCATCTCTTTCTAACGAGCCTGTTGGAGAGCGTTGGCAGGCTGCTTCCAGTCTCAGGTGTTTGTTTGTTTAATAAAATGATTGCTTTTGTTAACAAATTTAAAAAAATATATAATGGATTACATTTGAATTTAGCGTGTGTTGTTTGCTTTTTTTTTTTTCATTTTAATTTCTATACATTGTATTGTATGTCTTTATTTCTATACATGTGTGGGCTGTGCGTCCTACCTGTGACTGGGCAACTGCAAGAGGGGGGGAACACAGTAGGATATAATGCTTGGTTTCTGGTTTTTATTGGTTTTTTTAAAAAGAGCAAAAAAATAAATATATATATATATATATAAAACTGAAATGTTTGTATGTGGTGTTGTTTGTTGGTTTGTGCGTTTTGTGATTGGTTGGCCCCTCTCGCTGGCAAGCTCTCCCATTGGCTGAGGGTGCGGGGTTTGTGAGCGGAGAAAGAGACAGGGGGAGCGAGAGAGAGGGGGGAGCGAGAGAGAGGGGGGAGCGGAGAAAGAGACAGGGGGAGTGGAGAGAGAGGAGGGAGCGGAAAATTTTCATCCCGGGCAACGCCGGCTATATCAGCTAGTATATATAAATCAGTTCTGAGTATTAAATAATACTGCATTTTTTTTTTTTTTTAAGTCAACTCTTAATGCCATCTTTAAAGTTCTTTTCACGGTTCTTTTTAAAGTTCATAGTTAAATAAATTGACATAGGATTGAAGCAGGGGGTCTCCGGAGCCGAACCCCATTAATTTCAGCTTTGGGGACCCCATGCATCCTGAGATACCTACCTCCGAAAGGGCGTGTGCGGGTATCTCCTGCAAGTTTAAAACTCCTGCGTCGCGTGAGCCAATAGGAAGCCGGGCACAGGATGATGTCACGGCTTCCTATTGGTCCGCAGGGCGCGGGACGCTTTTGAAACGCCGCCGTTACATGAGCCTACAGCTAGCGAGCCGGAGCGGCTACAGAGGTAAGTCACACTGGCTGAAGCATTGATTGAAACTGAAAGGCGGCCATTATGTGAACCCGGGGGGGAGGGGGGGGGAAGCAGGCTCTTTGCCGATCGAACACGGGAGAACGAACCGGTCGGCAGCTGAGGCGAAAAGTTTCTAAAAAAACTGCATATATTAAAACAAAAATTAATAAATAAATGTGATTTATTTATTTTGAAGAGCCCGAAGTGTAACAGGATCAGTCGAAACCTAAAACTGGAATCCCGATTTATTACACAGTTCTGCATAATTGAATTCCTTCCTTGTTATTTTAGAGAAGGTGTGGACATTTCAGACAGACACACTGTGCTCAGCTCCAATTAACTCCTACTAATTCATGTTCATTTTCTCACCACCCCACAGAGTTTATTTCGACCTGCTTTAGGAGATAAGAATGATGATAATATACCTGTCCTTAATATTTACATAGCGCCAACATCGACATTTTGCGAAAATACAGCTCAACCCCCTTATAGCGCTGACCTTGGGGTCCGAGCGGATCGCGTTAAGAAATAATGTGCAATTGTATGCATTGTACAATAAAGTATTTAAGATACCGATAATCGTGTTGTAAAGTATTCCTAAATAAGAAAATTGGGAGCCACGCTTACATCGCGTTATAAGCGGATCCGCGTTGTAACGGATCGCGCTATAACGGGGTTGAGCTGTACTTACAACTGGGAGAGAATAGGAAGAGGAACCCATAGCTGATGTCACCACTAGCTAAATGGTGTTGCTATTTTGCCTTGTGTAGATAAAACATAACTTTTAATCTCCTTATTAAACAATCCCAACATATTAAAATATGCATATAAACAATTACAGATGAGATGCACATATTGTATCAAGCTACACATTTAAACAACAAGGTTCAAAAATGTAATTTGCCTTAATGCCATCACCAGACTTTTGTGACGGCAGAGTGTCTAGTTCAGTAGTTTCCAAAGTTATTTTGGTTAAGGGACCGTAAGTGAAATTCTGAGGAACCCCAACCCTCTCTAATAGCGTCTGAGATCAGATGCATTGTAAGGAACTCCAACCCTCTCTAATAGCGCGTCTGAGATCAGATGCATTGTAAAGAACCCCAACCCTCTCTAATAGCGCGTCTGAGATCAGATGTATTGTAAGGAACCCCAACCCTCTCTAACAGCGCATCTGAGATCAGATGCATTGTAAGGAACCCCAACCCTCTCTAATAGCAACTCTGAGATCAGATGCATTGTAAGGAACCCCAACCCTCTCTAATAGCGCGTCTGAGATCAGATGCATTGTATGGAACCCCAACCCTCTCTAATAGCGCGTCTGAGATCAGATGCATTGTAAGGAACCCCAACCCTCTCTAATAGCGCGTCTGAGATCAGATGCATTGTAAGGAACCCCAACCCTCTCTAATAGCATGTCTGAGATCAGATGCATTGTATGGAACCCCAACCCTCTCTAATAGCGCGTCTGAGATCAGATGCATTGTAAGGAACCCCAGCCCTCTCTAATAGCGCGTCTGAGATCAGATGCATTGTATGGAACCCCAACCCTCTCTAATAGCAACTCTGAGATCAGATGCATTGTAAAGAACCCCAACCCTCTCTAATAGCGCGTCTGAGATCAGATGCATTGTAAGGAACCCCAACCCTCTCTAATAGCGCGTCTGAGGTCAGATGCATTGTAAGGAACCCCAACCCTCTCTAATAGCGCGTCTGAGATCAGATGCATTGTAAGGAACCCCAACCCACTCTAATAGCGCGTCTGAGATCAGATGCATTGTGAGGAACCCCAACCCTCTCTAATAGCGCGTCTGAGATCAGATGCATTGTAAGGAACCCCAACCCTCTCTAATAGCGCGTCTGAGGTCAGATGCATTGTAAGGATCCCCAACCCTCTCTAATAGCGCGTCTGAGATCAGATGCATTGTAACGAACCCCAACCCTCTCTAATAGCGCGTCTGAGATCAGATGCATTGTAAGGAACCCCAACCCTCTCTAATAGCGCGTCTGAGATCAGATGCATTGTAAGGAACCCCAACCCTCTCTAATAGCGCGTCTGAGATCAGATGCATTGTAAGGAACCCCAACCCTCTCTAATAGCGCGTCTGAGATCAGATGTATTGTAAGAAACCCCAACCCTCTCTAATAGCGCGTCTAAGATCAGATGCATTGTAAGGAATCCCCAACCCTCTCTAATAGCGCGTCTGAGATCAGATGCATTGTAAGGAACCCCAACCCTCTCTAATAGCGCGTCTGAGGTCAGATGCATTGTAAGGAACCCCAACCCTCTCTAATAGTGTGTCTGAGATCAGATGCATTGTAAGGAACCCCAACCCACTCTAATAGCGCGTCTGAGATCAGATGCATTGTGAGGAACCCCAACCCTCTCTAATAGCGCGTCTGAGATCAGATGCATTGTGAGGAACCCCAACCCTCTCTAATAGCGCGTCTGAGATCAGATGCATTGTAAGGAACCCCAACCCTCTCTAAGAGCGCGTCTGAGATCAGATGCATTGTAACGAACCCCAACCCTCTCTAATAGCGCGTCTGAGATCAGATGCATTGTAAGGAACCCCAACCCTCTCTAATAGCGCGTCTGAGATCAGATGCATTGTAAGGAACCCCAACCCTCTCTAATAGCGCGTCTGAGGTCAGATGCATTGTAAGGAACCCCAACCCTCTCTAATAGCGCGTCTGAGATCAGATGCATTGTAAGGAACCCCAACCCACTCTAATAGCGCGTCTGAGATCAGATGCATTGTGAGGAACCCCAACCCTCTCTAATAGCACGTCTGAGATCAGATGCATTGTAAGGAACCCCAACCCTCTCTAATAGCGCGTCTGAGGTCAGATGCATTGTAAGGATCCCCAACCCTCTCTAATAGCGCGTCTGAGATCAGATGCATTGTAACGAACCCCAACCCTCTCTAATAGCGCGTCTGAGATCAGATGCATTGTAAGGAACCCCAACCCTCTCTAATAGCGCGTCTGAGATCAGATGCATTGTAAGGAACCCCAACCCTCTCTAATAGCGCGTCTGAGATCAGATGCATTGTAAGGAACCCCAACCCTCTCTAATAGCGCGTCTGAGATCAGATGTATTGTAAGAAACCCCAACCCTCTCTAATAGCGCGTCTAAGATCAGATGCATTGTAAGGAATCCCCAACCCTCTCTAATAGCGCGTCTGAGATCAGATGCATTGTAAGGAACCCCAACCCTCTCTAATAGCGCGTCTGAGGTCAGATGCATTGTAAGGAACCCCAACCCTCTCTAATAGTGTGTCTGAGATCAGATGCATTGTAAGGAACCCCAACCCACTCTAATAGCGCGTCTGAGATCAGATGCATTGTGAGGAACCCCAACCCTCTCTAATAGCGCGTCTGAGATCAGATGCATTGTGAGGAACCCCAACCCTCTCTAATAGCGCGTCTGAGATCAGATGCATTGTAAGGAACCCCAACCCTCTCTAAGAGCGCGTCTGAGATCAGATGCATTGTAACGAACCCCAACCCTCTCTAATAGCGCGTCTGAGATCAGATGCATTGTAAGGAACCCCAACCCTCTCTAATAGCGCGTCTGAGATCAGATGCATTGTAAGGAACCCCAACCCTCTCTAATAGCGCGTCTGAGATCAGATGCATTGTAAGGAACCCCAACCCTCTCTAATAGCGCGTCTGAGATCAGATGCATTGTAAGGAACCCCAACCCTCTCTAATAGCGCGTCTGAGATCAGATGCATTGTAAGGAATCCCCAACCCTCTCTAATAGCGCGTCTGAGATGAGATGCATTGTAAGGAACACCAACCCTCTCTAATAGCACGTCTGAGATCAGATGCATTGTAAGGAACCCCAACCCTCTCTAATAGCGCGTCTGAGGTCAGATGCATTGTAAGGATCCCCAACCCTCTCTAATAGCGCGTCTGAGATCAGATGCATTGTAACGAACCCCAACCCTCTCTAATAGCGCGTCTGAGATCAGATGCATTGTAAGGAACCCCAACCCTCTCTAATAGCGCGTCTGAGATCAGATGCATTGTAAGGAACCCCAACCCTCTCTAATAGCGCGTCTGAGATCAGATGCATTGTAAGGAACCCCAACCCTCTCTAATAGCGCGTCTGAGATCAGATGTATTGTAAGAAACCCCAACCCTCTCTAATAGCGCGTCTAAGATCAGATGCATTGTAAGGAATCCCCAACCCTCTCTAATAGCGCGTCTGAGATCAGATGCATTGTAAGGAACCCCAACCCTCTCTAATAGCGCGTCTGAGGTCAGATGCATTGTAAGGAACCCCAACCCTCTCTAATAGTGTGTCTGAGATCAGATGCATTGTAAGGAACCCCAACCCACTCTAATAGCGCGTCTGAGATCAGATGCATTGTGAGGAACCCCAACCCTCTCTAATAGCGCGTCTGAGATCAGATGCATTGTGAGGAACCCCAACCCTCTCTAATAGCGCGTCTGAGATCAGATGCATTGTAAGGAACCCCAACCCTCTCTAAGAGCGCGTCTGAGATCAGATGCATTGTAACGAACCCCAACCCTCTCTAATAGCGCGTCTGAGATCAGATGCATTGTAAGGAACCCCAACCCTCTCTAATAGCGCGTCTGAGATCAGATGCATTGTAAGGAACCCCAACCCTCTCTAATAGCGCGTCTGAGGTCAGATGCATTGTAAGGAACCCCAACCCTCTCTAATAGCGCGTCTGAGATCAGATGCATTGTAAGGAACCCCAACCCACTCTAATAGCGCGTCTGAGATCAGATGCATTGTGAGGAACCCCAACCCTCTCTAATAGCGCGTCTGAGATCAGATGCATTGTAAGGAACCCCAACCCTCTCTAATAGCGCGTCTGAGGTCAGATGCATTGTAAGGATCCCCAACCCTCTCTAATAGCGCGTCTGAGATCAGATGCATTGTAACGAACCCCAACCCTCTCTAATAGCGCGTCTGAGATCAGATGCATTGTAAGGAACCCCAACCCTCTCTAATAGCGCGTCTGAGATCAGATGCATTGTAAGGAACCCCAACCCTCTCTAATAGCGCGTCTGAGATCAGATGCATTGTAAGGAACCCCAACCCTCTCTAATAGCGCGTCTGAGATCAGATGTATTGTAAGAAACCCCAACCCTCTCTAATAGCGCGTCTAAGATCAGATGCATTGTAAGGAATCCCCAACCCTCTCTAATAGCGCGTCTGAGATCAGATGCATTGTAAGGAACCCCAACCCTCTCTAATAGCGCGTCTGAGGTCAGATGCATTGTAAGGAACCCCAACCCTCTCTAATAGTGTGTCTGAGATCAGATGCATTGTAAGGAACCCCAACCCACTCTAATAGCGCGTCTGAGATCAGATGCATTGTGAGGAACCCCAACCCTCTCTAATAGCGCGTCTGAGATCAGATGCATTGTAAGGAATCCCCAACCCCCTCTAATAGCGCGTCTGAGATCAGATGCATTGTAAGGAACCCCAACCCTCTCTAATAGCGCGTCTGAGATCAGATGCATTGTAAGGAATCCCCAACCCTCTCTAATAGCGCGTCTGAGATCAGATGCATTGTAAGGAACCCCAACCCTCTCTAATAGCACGTCTGAGATCAGATGCATTGTAAGGAACCCCAACCCTCTCTAATAGCACGTCTGAGATCAGATGCATTGTAAGGAACCCCAACCCTCTCTAATAGCGCGTCTGAGATCAGATGCATTGAAAATTCTGTATTTGATACCATTTTCAAATGAGCAAAAAAATTGCAGGGAACCCTTTAGGGATGCCCGGGGAACCCTGGTTGAAAAACACTGTTCTAGTTAGTAGAGTCAGCTTTATACAGTATATAAATTTGAGCCAGTATCACACTATCGTTACAAAGTACAGTATCCATAATGTACAGAGAAGGGGGCCGCCATGTCTGCGCATGCGCAAAACGGGGAAGTCCGAGGTTGCGTACGCTCAGAACGGGGGGGGGGGGGGTGCCGAGTTTGCACATGAGCACAACGGAGGTCGCGCATGCGCAGAAGGGGGAATTGCAGGTCTGCGCACACGCCAAAAATTGCCACATGCCCGGGGCCCTCCAAAATGAATCGCTGATAGAGGCGAAGAGAGTTTGGGAAATGTAAGGTACGGGGAAGTGGTGGTGAGATATAGAGATACTTAGTACACAGTCTGCTGTTGCACGGTAACTCGTTGGCTTCCAGAGTCCGATCGAGGTCTCCAGGCCGTTACTGCGTCACTTTAAACAGAGCGCACCAGCCGAAGGGCGAATTCTCCGCCGCTGGTGTCAAACGTTCAAGCGCACTTTTTTTCCGCTGTTTTTGCAAACTACACGGCAGCCGTGCGCTTATAGGGGATCCGTGCTGCGATGGACGAGGAGCTAAAAGTGACGCAACTGTGAGTTCTCATATGCATGCCATTACCCAGAACCCCTGGCTGCAGTGGAAGCCTTGCGTGGTAAGAGATAATGGGGAAGGGCGAGGGATGCAGACCCGTCTGAGACGTGTGAATGTGCTCACACGGGGTATTTTTATTTGCCGTACACTTTGGGCTGGAGGGGTTTTTAAAAAACTTTTTTTACTCGCCCTAACTTACTTTGTGTCTGGTTATATACCCACTCCCAGCGTCACATTGCAACGCCAGTACAACCAGCCGCACACTGAGACCGAAGAGGTGGGAATGGCTGTCTGTGAGTAGGGTTACTGGCTTTGCACTTCTGTAACCACAGGCTATGCTATAAAAGCTGTGTAATACAACAGGCGTACGCTTATAGGGGATCCATGTTACAATGGACAGGAAGCTAAAGGAGACGCACTGTGAGTGCTCATTTGCATGCCATTACCCAGGAGCCCTGGCTGCAGCGGAAGCACAAAGAGATAATGGGGGAAGGCAGGGTGGCAGACCTGCCTGAGATGTGATTGTGCTCACTCGGGGGTATTTTGGGATTTGCTGACTCACAGGGAATGATTCTTCATGTATCGATGTGAGGCTGTTATCTTTCTGTTCATCCCACCCATCCTATTAAATACACACGGTCACTGCCTTACATATATCCGTTTCCCCCATAGACTTTAATAGGGTCACACACTATTACACACGTCAGTTTCCCTCGGACACTTTATCAGGATCACCCTGTTACACACACCAGTTTCTTCCACAAACTTTAATAGGATCCCCCTCTTACACCTATCAGTTGCCCCTATATACTTTAATAGGATCCCTTTCTTACACACATAAGCTTCCCCCATAGACTTTAATAGGGTCACACACTATTACACACGTCAGTTTCCCTCGGATACTTTATCAGGATCACCCTCTTATACACCAGTTTCCTCCACAAACTTTAATAGGATCACACTCTTACACCCATCAGCTGCCCCTATAGACTTTAATAGGATCACTTTCTTACACACATCAGCTGTCCCTATAGACTTTAATAGGATCACTCTCTTACACACATCAGCTGCCCCTATAGACTTTAATACGATCCCCGCTTACACATATCAGCTGCCCCTATATACTTTAATAGGATCGCCCGCTTACACACATCAGCTGCCCCTATATACTTTAATAGGATCGCCCGCTTACACACATCAGCTGCCCCTATATACTTTAATAGGATCGCCCGCTTACACACATCAGCTGCCCCTATATACTTTAATAGGATCGCCCGCTTACACACATCAGCTGCCCCTATAGACCCAGGGTGGGCGGCCCTGTCGCCATTCGCCACTTGTGGCGAATTGACACTGAAACTGTGGCAAACAGGGCCGCCGGGACTCCCTGCGCGCCCCACCCCTGTCTCCTCCCCTGGTAGGGAAGGAGCGCGCTCCAGCGGTGTGACGCGCTCCCCTCCCTCACCTCCGGCCGCTCCAGCACATGCGTTCCGCGTGCGTCCACTCCAGGGCTCCAAATGCGCGCGCTTCCCTCCCCCCCCTCCCGCCACAACTGCCTCCATCCCTGCAACCTCCGCACAGGGAAAGCGCGCACGCGGCCGCAATGTGTTTGCAGCCTCCACGGGACTACAACTCCCATGAGGCTTAGGGCCAAGCATACCAGGTGCCTGATGGTGGCCAATGAGAGACCAGGATTCCCGGACAGGCAGATAGATACTTTTCGCGGGCTTTGGAGCACGTCAGTTGGAGCTGGGAGCAGGAAGGGGAAGGAAGGGTGTAGTGAGCAAGTGGCTCCTACACCAGGTAAGGTAGTTCCCCAGGTCCCAGGCAGGCCCCAACTCCCCACCAGATTAGTGGGTAATTAATAAGGGACGGACCCAGGTTAGGGACCCTGCCCTTAGGTTCGTGTGTGGGTGCGTCTTGTCAGTGTCACGGCTGTCAGTGCTGTGAGTGCTAACAAGAGGACATCGTGTGTGTGTGCAGCACGTTCGCTGAAGACACCAAGCTGGTTGCAGGGCGTTGTTGCAGGTGTTGGGAGTAGTAGGTAGGAGTTAATCAGTGGGGACCCGGGTGGTACGGGAGAGGTAGTGTGGGTGCAGGGGGTCAGTGACCCACCTGCATAGGACAGGCTACCCCGTAGGCCCCTTAGAGTTTCCCCTGAAGACACTTAAGGTTGCTGTGCTGTAGGGACGGCCTATAGTAGCAGCGAGCATCACCTTAGTTCACAGAGTCAGTTAGGGACTCAGCCGACGCTGCGCATCCGTGCAGAAGGTTGGGCGCAGGTCTCCGCTGCGGCTACAGCAGCTATCCGGGTGGGATCGCCCGGACGGTGGTTCTGGTGTCCTTCAGTCATCGGATCCTTTGTGAAGTCCCGTTACAGGCCCAAGCACTGCAGGTAACCCTTATCAACAAGTGCACCAACGATCCTATTAGCTTCACTAGTGACTGCGCAGTCACACATATCCTCTCTCTGTAAGAGTGCGGGACATTGTGTGGGGATTACTAGACACGGGGTGGGATCACCCGGTGTAGGTGGGAGCGTCCTGTGAGACGCCGTAGTCAGTGTCTCCTCTAGAGAGGGACACCTGTTGTTCTGGTGATGTTATATGGTTCCTATGTTCATAAGTAAAGGTGTTGGTTATTATACATAAGGTGTGCTGAGTATTTGTATGTGTCCTGCGAGGAACAATTCCTGCTCTGCTAGGAACCATCGCAGGTGGAGGCGCTGCACCGAGTACAGGGTTACTCATAATATAATTGCCCCAGGTTCCCCGTGGTGGAAGCTCAGCCCTCCTGTGAGCCTAACAGGTAAAGCACCACACCTGGTAACACTGTATGTTCTCCGCACCCACACTATATCTGCGATTGGGTGGGGGAATACCCGTTACACACACATCAGCTGCCCCTATAGACTTTAATAGGATCCCCCTCTTACACACATCAGCTGCCCCTATATACTTTAATAGGATCCCCCTCTTACACACATCAGCTGTCCCTATAGACTTTAATAGGATCCCCCTTGTGAAGATTGAGATAATGTGTGTGGCTATCATCACCTCCATTTTGGCCTAAACCACCATTTTCTGAGTGTTTGCTTATATGAATGTTTATTTGTTTCATTCGTGAATGAATGAACTGTGAATGTTTGAGTCTGCAGAGTATCGCTTCTGGATCTAACCCACCCTTGTAATTCCTACGAGTCATGCAAGAATTGAAATAGCATTCGTAAGCAATATCTCCTGTCTTTAGATATTTTTGCTAACCGTAGGATTTGTTATCTAACAACTACAGTACACATACAGGGCTGAACAGAGTAACTCCCTTATGTCACAAGGTTAAGAGGCCCACATTATGGTAAATTATCGATAAGAATATAGCAATGTAAAGCATATTTATGTATCAACTAATATATTTTTGCATGTCATCATATATCATTTATCTCTAAGCCAGCCCCCTTAAGGGGTGTATTACTCATTTTGAAATGTATAAAAATGTGATCCAAGCAATATGTTTTCAGGGGCCTGAGTTCCTTGTTGGAATTCTTTTCTCTCAATTGTGCCATGGTACAGATAAACTCATGTGTTACTTTTTGAACCCTTGACTCATTGATCTTATTTCTACGCTTTCACACCCTCTTACACACATCAGCTGTCCCTATAGACTTTAATAGGATCACATTCTTACATACATATTTTATCCCCGCATCATTAAGTAGGAAGCACTGCATGCTCAGAGATAATAGGGGGAAAGGTGGGGTTGATTACGTATGAGACATGGGAATGTGCTCATGCATTAATGAACACATTCCCAAATTAGGCCATGCACTAATACGGCAGGTGTGCGCTTATAGGGATCCGCGTTACA
Source organism: Ascaphus truei (assembly GCF_040206685.1). Taxonomy (NCBI): domain Eukaryota; kingdom Metazoa; phylum Chordata; class Amphibia; order Anura; family Ascaphidae; genus Ascaphus; species Ascaphus truei. The sequence continues at coordinate 24,311,497 of NC_134502.1, forward strand.
ATGGACATGAAGCCAAAGGTGACACACTGTGAGTGCTCATTGGCATGTCATTACCCAGAACCCTTTGCTGCAGCGGAAGCACTGCATGCTCAGAGATAATGCGGGAAGGACAGGGGGTTGCAGCCCTCAGACGTGGGACTGTGCTCACAAGGGGAGAGGGGGGGGGGTTTAAATTTACTGCAAACGTTTAGAAACTTCGCTCGAAACTGCGGCGAAGCGAGTGTCGGCACACACACCCAGCACCTTGTCATTTATTCTATGAACAACTCTGCTGTCGGTTACCTAAAAGCTCGCACCACCGTACAGCTAATCTGTCCATTAACTGTTACATGATTTGGTTGGTAATCGCCGTATATATCTGGGCCGGTCCGTAATGGATTTTGAATGACCCTTATCTATATCTACTACACATTTTGGAAAGCGGTCTGCCTGTTCTGCATTGGGACGCCTCTTATGAGATCGTAACCACATTTTGCCTGATGGCTCCTGAGATCGAGGAGCACGGTTTTTTTTTGTCGATGGTTGGATACAATTCACAAATGACATCAGCAATGACGTAACTGATGACATCAACTATGACATCCCACCTGGCATGATCCCATCACACAACCCTCGAGGTGCCACTTAATCTCGGTCGTGCTGAAAATCGTTAGCAAAAATTAAGGAGCAGCCAAAATTGTTCCCGCGTGTGAGATCAGTGGTTGGGACGAGAGGACAGTGTCCCACACACACACGCAGCGTTAGGGGCTCACGGTCTGACACTTCAGGATCTCAGAGGCAATTTAATTATTATGGGGGGGGGGGGTTGTGGTTTTTAGCCGGGGGGATTTCGAATTGGGAAACAAAAACATGACATCCATTTACAAATATCACTATTTTTGGGTTTTTTAAAATTCCCCCCCGAGCAATGCCGGCTACTTTCAGCGTGTGCTCTACATATTTATTTTAACCGGTTGAAGAGCAGGATATCGTTGAACTCGTACATATATACAAGGAGTGACAGAGACTGACAGGCAGAGAAAGAATACTTAATATATGATATAAGAGATTGTATAAAGTAATATATTTCGTTATCTAAAGAGAGAGAAGGAAAGAAAGAGAGACAGGTATACAAGGGGAAATGGACAATGCATAACAAATCCCCTACTATTATTTATATATATATATATCCACACACACACACAAATGGAAATATTACATTGTGCCCATTTGCATGTCTTAGACAGGTGTTCCAATTGTAACATCGCCGGAAGAAGAGATCAGTGTATCTCGAAAGCTCGCACAACTAAAAGCATTACGTTAGCCGCAGAACGGCGTCGACTATCTGTTTTTGATGATTAAGCTCGGTTAACACGGTACAGATACCTCTACACCAAAATATATTTGACAGATCTTATTCATGCTTTGGCATTACTGTAATATTTTTCTGTCATACCAATAATGCTTATTTGATTTGCGCACAGATACCCATCAAGCTCTCAGAAACCCCCCCAAATGACCACAATATATATATATATATATATATATATATATATATAAGTGTCAAAAGGAGTGCTACTGGGCGTGGCTAATTGTATAAAACAAGGAACAGAGGAGTCCAGTGCTACATCCAATGTGACAAAAATACACAGTGAAATACCTATATATCTCTTGAAAAAGGGTCATTTAGTTTAACCCTTTGGCCAAAGCGTATAAGCCTGCGAGCCACTTTCAAGGCATGACCATAATATCGCAGGTCCTAAACACTAACTGGTTTGCTGATTTGATTTGAAAGAGGAGGTATTGAAACATATACTTGAAATATGTTGGTAAGAGATGAACGGAGAGAGAGAGAAAGACGGAGAGAGAGAGAGACAGAGAGAGACAGAGAGAGACAGAGAGAGACAGAGAGAGACAGAGACAGAGACAGAGACAGAGAGAGAGAGAGAGAGATAGATACTACACAGGAAGAGAAAGATAATACACTAACAGTGTGAGAGAGAGAGAGAGAGAGAGAGAGAGAGAGAGAGAGAGATAATACACAGAGAGAGAGAGAGAGAGAGAGAGAGAGAGAGAGAGAGAGAGAGAGAGAGAGAGAGAGAGAGAGAGAGAGAGAGAGAGATAATACACAGGGAGAGAGAGAGGTAATACACACAGAGAGAGAGAGAGAGAGAGAGAGAGAGAGAGAGAGAGAGAGAGAGAAAGAGATGAGAGATATGTTATGGAGAAAATAAATGCAAGCTCTCCCTCCTCCGGCATCTTATCGCCTCTTACCTGGCAGCCAGTGTGCAGGAGCTGTGCTCAGGTGAGCAGAGAGGTGAGAGTGACAGCTCAGCGCAGGGAGAAGCAGATACAGGCAGCTGGGAGGGTGTAACGCCAGGAAGAGGGCACCGTGTACCGGATTTATATATACGGTATATATGTGTGTGTATGCACACGTATACAGGCAGCTGGGAGTGGGTGTAACGCCAGGAAGAGGGCACTGTGTACTGGATTTATATATACGGTATATATATGTGTGTATGCACACGTATACAGGCAGCTGGGAGTGGGTGTAACGCCAGGAAGAGGGCACTGTGTACTGGATTTATATATACGGTATATATGTGTGCATGCACACGTATACCTGTACAGGCAGCTGGGAGTGGGTGTAACGCCAGGAAGAGGACACCGTGTACTGGATTTATATATACGGTATATATATATATGTGTGTATGCACACGTATACAGGCAGCTGGGAGTGGGTGTAATACCAGGAAGAGGGCACTGTGTACTGGATTTATATATACTGTATATATGTGTGTATGCACACGTATACAGGCAGCTGGGAGTGGGTGTAATACCAGGAAGAGGGCACTGTGTACTGGATTTATATATACGGTATATATGTGTGTATGCACACGTATACAGGCAGATGGGAGTGGGTGTAACGCCAGGAAGAGGGCACTGTGTACTGGATTTATATATACTGTATATATGTGTGTATGCACACGTATACAGGCAGCTGGGAGTGGGTGTAATACCAGGAAGAGGGCACTGTGTACTGGATTTATATATACTGTATATATGTGTGTATGCACACGTATACAGGCAGCTGGGAGTGGGTGTAATACCAGGAAGAGGGCACTGTGTACTGGATTTATATATATTTCACACATGGCTTCTGCATTTTGGCTTTATTTTTGTTAAATAAATCATGACACGGTGTAATATGTCATGTGTTGTTGTTCAACTGAGGTTGTATTTACCCAACTTTAAGACCTGCTAAGGAACAGATGATTGTTATTATGTCCTGATACTGTCGCTGCCGAGTTTATTCTAACATTTACCCGGTCTCGGCCGCGACAGATACCGGGCGCGCGCCGCATTCTCCCGCGCACGCGCCGGAGCCTCGGAGGATCGGTCCTCCGATCGGGGCTTCCCCCTCCCCTCTATATATATATATATATATGTAACGGGTATTCCACCCCACCCAATCGCAGATATAGTGTGGGTGCGGGGAACTTAGTGTTACCAGGTGTGGTGCTTTACCTGCTTGGCTCACAGGACGGCTGAGCTTCCGCCACGGGGGAACCTGGGGCAATTATATTAAGAGTAACCCTGTACTCGGTGCAGCGCCTCCACCTGTGATGGTTCCTAGCAGAGCAGGAATTGTTCCTCGCAGGACACATACAAATACTCAGCACACTTATGTATAACCAATAAGGCTTTTACTTATGATCATAGGGACGGAATTATGCATAACATTCATGAATCAACAGGTGTCCCTCCCTAGAGGAGACGCTAACTCACGCGTCTCGCAGGATGCTAACTTCCCTCACAACCCCACCTGATGATCCCACCCATTGTCCAATAGCCCCACGCAGTACTACCCCACCCTTCAAGTGAGATGTGTATGTGTGACTGCGCAGCCACTGTGTCCTGTGTGAATATGAGTGAGCTCGTTGGTGCACTCGTGGATTACCTGCCGGACACTCCGGTGCCCGGGGCTGCAATTGACTTTGCAAAGGATCTGTCGCTCGGTGATTCCGTCTGATCCTGTGGTTCCTTGCATGGCGTCCGCCAGGGGCGATCCCACCCTGGAGAGAGTCTTTGTCTCTGCGGCACAGACTGGAGCCCAGGTCTTCTCTCGGGGAGCTCAGCGTCCGCTGTGTCCCTATCTAACACTAGTGCTACTGTGACAAGGTCCCTAACCTAGGGCCTGTCCCTGTAGCACCACAAACTGGGGAGTGAGGACCTATCTGGGACCTAAGGGGTTACTGACCTGCTCCGTTCCCCTAGCTCTTCCCGGTCCTGACTCTAACTACTACCTAGCACCTGCAGTAATGCACTGCCACCTACTTGGTACTTGCAGCAAACGTGCTGCAACAACACCCGATGCCTTCTTGTCAGACCTCACAGCACTGACAGCCGTGACTCTGACAAGACAGCATATACACACACCTAAGGGCAGGGTCCCTAACCTAGGGCCGTCCCTTATAATTACCCACTAATCTGGTGGGGAGTTGTGGCCTGTCTGGGACCTGAGGGAACCTTACCTGGTGCAGGAGCTTCACTCGCTCCCTGCACCCTTCCTTCCCCTTCTTGCTCCCAGCTCCAACTAACTAGCGTGGGCTCAGCGCGCGAAATGTATCCTTTCTGCAGAGAGATCCTAAGCCCTATTGGCTCCCTGGCATCACGTGGGGCGCGCAGAGGCTCATGGGACTCGTAGTCCCTGCCTAGAGCCTTCCCTGGTAGGCTAGGGTTTTGCGGGCTCCTACCTGCGCATGCGCGAGCTATCTGTGGGCCTCCCGATGCTCCTAGCCCCTGCGCATGCGCAACACACCTGGCAATGGCGGCGTCCTGCTCCGCGAGCCGCCGGGACCCTCGCGACGCGACCGCGGCCCTAGCAGCGGCCCGATCGCGTCCCCGGCAACCGGACGCCTCTCCGAAGTAGCGCTCCGCTCCCTGCTCCGGCCCCCACCTTTGGAAGCAGCCGTCGGGTCCGTCGGAGGCTCCGGCGGCACCCGCGACCGCGCTGCTCCAAAGGAGGGGGGGGGGTCTCTAGGAGCCGCTGGAGACCTGGGCTACATATACACTGTACATACATTACCAGAAACTGGCAAAAAGGAGACAGCACTCAGGCAGGTAAATTCAGTAAGTGTATTAAAACACAAAGCACAGAAGTCCAACGTTTCGATCCCACAGGGGGATCTTCCTCAGGGGGGATCGAAACGTTGGACTTCTGTCCTTTTTGCCAGTTTCTGGTAATGTATGTTTTTGTTATCTTTATGGGATATGCACCAGCCCATTCAGGATACTATATTGGTGTGCCTGTGAAATCTTTTTCAACTATATATATCTATATCTCTATATCTCTATATCTCTATCTATATATACACACACATACATAGAATATGTTCACCTGCTTGGTGGATCAAATGAGTGAATACGTCCTGTATACAAAAATATTGAGTGCATGTGAAAAAGAAAGTGCGCCCTCTTTGAATTCCATGGTTTTACATATCAGGACATAATAACAATCATCTGTTCCTTAGCAGGTGTAAAAAATTAGGTAAATACAACCTCAGATGAACAACAACACATGACATATTACACCGTGCCATGATTTATTTAACAAAAATAAAGCCAAAATGGAGAAGCTATGTGTGAAAAACTAAGTGCACCCTTACTGCTTCCATAGGAATTAAGATGCTAAGTAGCAGGCAGGTGCTGCTAATCAAATACCCTTGATTAATTGATCATCAGCAAGTGTGACCACCTCTATAAAAGCCGAAGTTTTTTAACAGTTTGCTGGTCTGGAGCATTCAGGTGTGTGTTAACACAATGCCAAGGAGGAAAGACATTAGCAATGATCTTAGAGAAGCAATTGTTGCTGCCTATCAATCTGGGAAGGGCTATACGGCCATTTCAAACAATTTAAAGTCCATCATTCTACAGTGAGAAAGATTATTCAAAAGTGGAAAACATTCAAGACAGTTGCCAATCTTCCCAGGAGTGGACGTTCCATCAAATTCACCCCAAGGTCAGACCGTATAATGCTCATAGAAATCGCAAAATACCCAAGAGTTACATCTCAGACTCCACAGGCCCCAGTTAGCATGTTAAATGTTAAAGTTCATGACAGTACAATTAGAAAAAGACTGAACAAGTATGGTTTCTTTGGAAGGGTTGCCAGGAGAAAGCCTCTTCTCTCTAAAAAGAACGTGGCAGCACGGCTTAGGTTTGCAAAGTTGCATCTGAACAAACCACAATACTTCTGGAACAATGTCCTTTGGACAGATAAGACCAATGTGGAGATGTTTGGCCATAATGCACAGCTCCACGTTTGGCGAAAACCAAACACATCATATCAGCACAAACACCTCATACCAACTGTCAAGCACGGTGGTGGAGGGGTGATGATTGGGGCTTGTTTTTGCAGCCACAGGACCTGGGAAACTTGCAGTCATTGAGTCGACCATGAACTCCTCTATATAACAAAGTATTCTAGAGTCAAGTGTGAGGCCATCTGTCTGACAGCTAAAGCTTGGCTGAAATTGGGTCATGCAAGGTGGTTCTACAAGCTATTGAATCATAAGGTGTACTTAGTTTTTCACACATGGCTTCTCCATTTTGGCTTTATTTTTGGTAAATAAATCATGACACGGTGTAATATGTCATGTGTTGTTGTTCATCTGAGGTTGTATTTACCTCATTTTAAGGCCTGCTAAGGAACAGATGGTTGTTATTATGTCCTGATATGTAAAACCATGGAATTCAAAGAGGGTGTACTTTCTTTTTCACACACACACACACAGGGCTTTGTTTCTGTGATGGTACTGTACTGTGCTCAGTACCTGCGCCTCTGTTTCCCCTGCTGCAGGTTTTTTCCCGTGCTTGCTGAGGGGGCGGGGCTGTCACTGCACACAGCCAATCCCTCCCCACCCCTGCCTGTTTCCCCCGGGCGAGTGGATTTAACATCGTGGCGAGCTCCTATTGCCCCAAGTGTGGTACTAGGTGGCGAGTAGATTTTTTTGTTCGGCGAGTAGATTTTTTGGTGATTTGTCGACCACTATATATATATATATATATATATATATATATATATATATATATGTATATATATATGTATATGTATATATATGTATATATATATATATGTATATATATATATATATATATATATATATATATATATATATATATATATATATATACTGTCATTAAGGTTATGGTGGTTAATAAAAAAAGTGACAAAAACCCTCCACAGTAAAGCATAAAGCAACTGTAAATATTACTGTATGTTCATTTGCATGTCTTAGACAGGTCTGCAACCCTGTCTTTCCCCATTGTCACCCAGCATACAGCACTTCCACTGCAGCAAGGGATTCTGGGAAATGACATGCAAATGAGCACTCAGTGCTACCTTTTGTCTCAAGCTCGTATTACACAAGCCAATCCTCAAGCCAATGCATGCTGTTTTAAACACAGCTTTTAAACAGAGGCTGGGATGAGATGCAAGGCCATTAGACCTACTCCCATACATGTTTCAACCTTGATGGGTATCATCAGTGTGAGGCTCAGAAAAGGGGTCCCAGTGCTCTAAAAAGCCCAAACCTCTAATGGAACTTCTAATGCACTTTGGAGCTAGCGTTGAAGTTTGAAGGAGGATCGCACAGATACCAATCCCTGTGTGTGCTCACACGGGGCCATGAGAGTAGTAGTTTTATATCCCTTTTTTGTTTGGTTTATCATTTTTTATTATTTCTAATCGCCCATTCCCATTATTCATTAACATCTTAAGAGTCTTGTATTGAAAGACTCTTTATGTGAAAAGGAGAAAGATACCTCCCCCAAAGACTACACTCACACTCGCCCGTGTGAGTGATTGCAGTTCTTTCTGCTTTTTATATATAGACCCTCTTCATCATCGGAGTTAGGCATTATTATTACATTTTGCATATCCCTTAACATCTGTTTATTCAGTTGTTCATTTACTCTGAGGGGGGGATACCGTGACAAAGAGCTGCAAATAGAAGAAGCCACAACTTGGACCAGGAGAGAAGGAACACCGTACCAGAGGCATAAAGAAGAATGAAAGAAACCTCGATGCGACAGCATTTGCACAAGGCCGTGCAAGTGTTTATGTTATTATACGCTCTACTATCCCCGCGTCCATCAGTTCGAGGACTTACACACTCGAACTTAACTACCTTTATTTTGTCACCCCGATTATCCCTCAACCTGTGCTCCCCCTTCTTTCTTGTATTTAAGATAATAGAACAGGCTGGGGGAAAAAAAACTTACATGCATGCTTACTTATGCCAGAAGCCTGACAGATAAAATGGGTGAGGTTGAATTTATAGCTACAAGGGAGCAGTATGATATCGCAGGCATTGCTGAAACATGGTGGGATGAAACTCATGACTGGGCAGTTCATTTAGAGGGTTATTCCCTTATTCGGAAAGATCGAGCAAATAAAAGAGGAGGTGGAGTATGTTTATACGTTAGGAAAGAAAGGTATCCTTTTCAAAGGGATACACTGGGGCTCGAAGGGATGGGACGCACTGTCATCTGTGAGGGAACCTTAATACACAATGGTGGCAGTCCTTCACTCGTAGGTATAACAGTTTTAAAGGAGCCTTACCCTTTAGGGCTTTTCAATACTGCGAGCGAGCGCTACACCGTGTGCACGCTACACCGTGTGCACGCGCGGCTGTTTTAGTTGGCTGAGGTTAACCAGCCTTTCTACATGGTGCCGCACGCACCGCAGTGAGCGTGGAACCGGCCGACAGGGGAGAGAATGAAGAAAAGAAAGAATTTGCGCCGCTACCGCCGCTGAAATGTATGTATATGTGTGCGTGTATGTGTATGTACAGTATGTGTATATGTATGTGTGTGTGTGTGTGTGTGTGTGTGTGTGTGTGTGTGTGTGTGTGTGTGTGTGTGTGTGTGTGTGTGTGTGTATGTATATGTGTGCGTGTATGTGTATGTACAGTATGTGTATATGTATGTGTGTGTGTGTGTGTGTGTGTGTGTGTGTGTGTGTATGTACAGTGTGTGTGTGTGTGTGTGTGTGTGTGTGTGTGTGTGTGTGTGTGTGTGTGTGTGTGTGTGTGTGTGTGTGTGTGTGTGTGTGTGTGTACAATGTTAATAAACAATTTATTAAAGTGTTTATTTAAAAACTTATTTAAACACACACACATACATGCAGTAACACACACATACATACACACATACATACAGTAACACACACACACACACACACATATACATACACATACATACAGTACCTCACTCGCGCACAACATACACACAAAAAGCGTGCGGCACATGCACACGCGTTCGCACAGGCGTGCGCGCGGGCACAACCGCACACACTATAGGACGGCCCTTAGCAAGTACATGAGGTATAATCTTGACACAAGTGTAAAGTATCAGCTTTGCTCATGTTGTGGAGGGTATTACCAGGCTATACTCTAGCTCTACATAGGGCTTGCAATGAATCAAACAAAACGCCTGTCATAAAAACTACCTCCATTAAGTGGAAAAAAAAAACCTTGATACAAATGAGATGGCACTCACTGTGAGATGAATTGATATATCCACAGCTTCCACTTGCAGGGCATCGGTCTCCAGCAGTGTGCGGCGCGTGTGGTAACAAGAGAGAAAAACTTGACAGGCAGCCAAAAATATGCTTGCGCCACAAACAGAGACAGTTGAAGGGGGTGTAATGAAAACTATTTATTCACAGACACACTGACATGTTTCGCTCCAACGAGCTTTCTCAAAGTGTACCAGTTACAGCAGTGTGTACTGTCTGTGAACCTCGCCTCGAGGCTTAAACACATTCTTAGAATGTGCCTCGGAATACAGGTGTATAAGTGTACCAGTTACGGCAGAGTGTACTGTCTGTGAACCTCGCCTCGAGGCTTAAACACATTCTTAGAATGTGCCTCGGAATACAGGTGTATAAGTGTACCAGTTACGGCAGAGTGTACTGTCTGTGAACCTCGCCTCGAGCCTTAAACACATTCTTAGAATGTGCCTCGGAATACAGGTGTATAAGTGTACCAGTTACGGCAGTGTGTACTGTCTGTGAACCTCGCCTCGAGCCTTAAACACATTCTTAGAATGTGCCTCGGAATACAGGTGTATAAGTGTACCAGTTACGGCAGTGTGTACTGTCTGTGAACCTCGCCTCGAGCCTTAAACACATTCTTAGAATGTGCCTCGGAATACAGGTGTATAAGTGTACCAGTTACGGCAGTGTGTACTGTCTGTGAACCTCGCCTCGAGCCTTAAAGACATTCTTAGAATGTGCCTCGGAATACAGGTGTATAAGTGTACCAGTTACGGCAGTGTGTACTGTCTGTGAACCTCGCCTCGAGGCTTAAACACATTCTTAGAATGTGCCTCGGAATACAGGTGTATAAGTGTACCAGTTACGGCAGTGTGTACTGTCTGTGAACCTCGCCTCGAGCCTTAAACACATTCTTAGAATGTGCCTCGGAATACAGGTGTATAAGTGTACCAGTTACGGCAGTGTGTACTGTCTGTGAACCTCGCCTCGAGGCTTAAACACATTCTTAGAATGTGCCTCGGAATACAGGTGTATAAGTGTACCAGTTACGGCAGTGTGTACTGTCTGTGAACCTCGCCTCGAGCCTTAAACACATTCTTAGAATGTGCCTCGGAATACAGGTGTATAAGTGTACCAGTTACGGCAGAGTGTACTGTCTGTGAACCTCGCCTCGAGCCTTAAAGACATTCTTAGAATGTGCCTCGGAATACAGGTGTATAAGTGTACCAGTTACGGCAGTGTGTACTGTCTGTGAACCTCGCCTCGAGCCTTAAACACATTCTTAGAATGTGCCTCGGAATACAGGTGTATAAGTGTACCAGTTACGGCAGTGTGTACTGTCTGTGAACCTCGCCTCGAGCCTTAAACACATTCTTAGAATGTGCCTCGGAATACAGGTGTATAAGTGTACCAGTTACGGCAGAGTGTACTGTCTGTGAACCTCGCCTCGAGCCTTAAACACATTCTTAGAATGTGCCTCGGAATACAGGTGTATAAGTGTACCAGTTACGGCAGTGTGTACTGTCTGTGAACCTCGCCTCGAGCCTTAAAGACATTCTTAGAATGTGCCTCGGAATACAGGTGTATAAGTGTACCAGTTACGGCAGTGTGTACTGTCTGTGAACCTCGCCTCGAGCCTTAAAGACATTCTTAGAATGTGCCTCGGAATACAGGTGTATAAGTGTACCAGTTACGGCAGAGTGTACTGTCTGTGAACCTCACCTCGAGCCTTAAAGACATTCTTAGAATGTGCCTCGGAATACAGGTGTATAAGTGTACCAGTTACGGCAGTGTGTACTGTCTGTGAACCTCGCCTCGAGCCTTAAAGACATTCTTAGAATGTGCCTCGGAATACAGGTGTATAAGTGTACCAGTTACGGCAGAGTGTACTGTCTGTGAACCTCGCCTCGAGCCTTAAAGACATTCTTAGAATGTGCCTCGGAATACAGGTGTATAAGTGTACCAGTTACGGCAGAGTGTACTGTCTGTGAACCTCGCCTCGAGCCTTAAAGACATTCTTAGAATGTGCCTCGGAATACAGGTGTATAAGTGTACCAGTTACGGCAGTGTGTACTGTCTGTGAACCTCGCCTCGAGGCTTAAACACATTCTTAGAATGTGCCTCGGAATACAGGTGTATAAGTGTACCAGTTACGGCAGTGTGTACTGTCTGTGAACCTCGCCTCGAGCCTTAAACACATTCTTAGAATGTGCCTCGGAATACAGGTGTATAAGTGTACCAGTTACGGCAGTGTGTACTGTCTGTGAACCTCGCCTCGAGCCTTAAACACATTCTTAGAATGTGCCTCGGAATACAGGTGTATAAGTGTACCAGTTACGGCAGTGTGTACTGTCTGTGAACCTCGCCTCGAGCCTTAAAGACATTCTTAGAATGTGCCTCGGAATACAGGTGTATAAGTGTACCAGTTACGGCAGTGTGTACTGTCTGTGAACCTCGCCTCGAGCCTTAAACACATTCTTAGAATGTGCCTCGGAATACAGGTGTATAAGTGTACCAGTTACGGCAGTGTGTACTGTCTGTGAACCTCGCCTCGAGCCTTAAAGACATTCTTAGAATGTGCCTCGGAATACAGGTGTATAAGTGTACCAGTTACGGCAGAGTGTACTGTCTGTGAACCTCGCCTCGAGCCTTAAAGACATTCTTAGAATGTGCCTCGGAATACAGGTGTATAAGTGTACCAGTTACGGCAGTGTGTACTGTCTGTGAACCTCGCCTCGAGCCTTAAAGACATTCTTAGAATGTGCCTCGGAATACAGGTGTATAAGTGTACCAGTTACGGCAGAGTGTACTGTCTGTGAACCTCACCTCGAGCCTTAAAGACATTCTTAGAATGTGCCTCGGAATACAGGTGTATAAGTGTACCAGTTACGGCAGAGTGTACTGTCTGTGAACCTCGCCTCGAGCCTTAAAGACATTCTTAGAATGTGCCTCGGAATACAGGTGTATAAGTGTACCAGTTACGGCAGTGTGTACTGTCTGTGAACCTCGCCTCGAGGCTTAAACACATTCTTAGAATGTGCCTCGGAATACAGGTGTATAAGTGTACCAGTTACGGCAGTGTGTACTGTCTGTGAACCTCGCCTCGAGCCTTAAACACATTCTTAGAATGTGCCTCGGAATACAGGTGTATAAGTGTACCAGTTACGGCAGTGTGTACTGTCTGTGAACCTCGCCTCGAGCCTTAAACACATTCTTAGAATGTGCCTCGGAATACAGGTGTATAAGTGTACCAGTTACGGCAGTGTGTACTGTCTGTGAACCTCGCCTCGAGCCTTAAAGACATTCTTAGAATGTGCCTCGGAATACAGGTGTATAAGTGTACCAGTTACGGCAGTGTGTACTGTCTGTGAACCTCGCCTCGAGCCTTAAACACATTCTTAGAATGTGCCTCGGAATACAGGTGTATAAGTGTACCAGTTACGGCAGAGTGTACTGTCTGTGAACCTCGCCTCGAGCCTTAAAGACATTCTTAGAAGGTGCCTCGGAATACAGGTGTATAAGTGTACCAGTTACGGCAGAGTGTACTGTCTGTGAACCTCGCCTCGAGCCTTAAACACATTCTTAGAATGTGCCTCGGAATACAGGTGTATAAGTGTACCAGTTACGGCAGTGTGTACTGTCTGTGAACCTCGCCTCGAGCCTTAAAGACATTCTTAGAATGTGCCTCGGAATACAGGTGTATAAGTGTACCAGTTACGGCAGAGTGTACTGTCTGTGAACCTCGCCTCGAGCCTTAAAGACATTCTTAGAATGTGCCTCGGAATACAGGTGTATAAGTGTACCAGTTACGGCAGTGTGTACTGTCTGTGAACCTCGCCTCGAGCCTTAAAGACATTCTTAGAATGTGCCTCGGAATACAGGTGTATAAGTGTACCAGTTACGGCAGAGTGTACTGTCTGTGAACCTCACCTCGAGCCTTAAAGACATTCTTAGAATGTGCCTCGGAATACAGGTGTATAAGTGTACCAGTTACGGCAGAGTGTACTGTCTGTGAACCTCGCCTCGAGCCTTAAAGACATTCTTAGAATGTGCCTCGGAATACAGGTGTATAAGTGTACCAGTTACGGCAGTGTGTACTGTCTGTGAACCTCGCCTCGAGGCTTAAACACATTCTTAGAATGTGCCTCGGAATACAGGTGTATAAGTGTACCAGTTACGGCAGTGTGTACTGTCTGTGAACCTCGCCTCGAGCCTTAAACACATTCTTAGAATGTGCCTCGGAATACAGGTGTATAAGTGTACCAGTTACGGCAGTGTGTACTGTCTGTGAACCTCGCCTCGAGCCTTAAACACATTCTTAGAATGTGCCTCGGAATACAGGTGTATAAGTGTACCAGTTACGGCAGAGTGTACTGTCTGTGAACCTCGCCTCGAGCCTTAAAGACATTCTTAGAATGTGCCTCGGAATACAGGTGTATAAGTGTACCAGTTACGGCAGTGTGTACTGTCTGTGAACCTCGCCTCGAGCCTTAAAGACATTCTTAGAATGTGCCTCGGAATACAGGTGTATAAGTGTACCAGTTACGGCAGAGTGTACTGTCTGTGAACCTCACCTCGAGCCTTAAAGACATTCTTAGAATGTGCCTCGGAATACAGGTGTATAAGTGTACCAGTTACGGCAGAGTGTACTGTCTGTGAACCTCGCCTCGAGCCTTAAAGACATTCTTAGAATGTGCCTCGGAATACAGGTGTATAAGTGTACCAGTTACGGCAGTGTGTACTGTCTGTGAACCTCGCCTCGAGCCTTAAACACATTCTTAGAATGTGCCTCGGAATACAGGTGTATAAGTGTACCAGTTACGGCAGTGTGTACTGTCTGTGAACCTCGCCTCGAGCCTTAAAGACATTCTTAGAATGTGCCTCGGAATACAGGTGTATAAGTGTACCAGTTACGGCAGAGTGTACTGTCTGTGAACCTCGCCTCGAGCCTTAAAGACATTCTTAGAATGTGCCTCGGAATACAGGTGTATAAGTGTACCAGTTACGGCAGTGTGTACTGTCTGTGAACCTCGCCTCGAGCCTTAAAGACATTCTTAGAATGTGCCTCGGAATACAGGTGTATAAGTGTACCAGTTACGGCAGAGTGTACTGTCTGTGAACCTCACCTCGAGCCTTAAAGACATTCTTAGAATGTGCCTCGGAATACAGGTGTATAAGTGTACCAGTTACGGCAGAGTGTACTGTCTGTGAACCTCGCCTCGAGCCTTAAAGACATTCTTAGAATGTGCCTCGGAATACAGGTGTATAAGTGTACCAGTTACGGCAGTGTGTACTGTCTGTGAACCTCGCCTCGAGGCTTAAACACATTCTTAGAATGTGCCTCGGAATACAGGTGTATAAGTGTACCAGTTACGGCAGTGTGTACTGTCTGTGAACCTCGCCTCGAGCCTTAAACACATTCTTAGAATGTGCCTCGGAATACAGGTGTATAAGTGTACCAGTTACGGCAGTGTGTACTGTCTGTGAACCTCGCCTCGAGCCTTAAACACATTCTTAGAATGTGCCTCGGAATACAGGTGTATAAGTGTACCAGTTACGGCAGTGTGTACTGTCTGTGAACCTCGCCTCGAGCCTTAAAGACATTCTTAGAATGTGCCTCGGAATACAGGTGTATAAGTGTACCAGTTACGGCAGTGTGTACTGTCTGTGAACCTCGCCTCGAGCCTTAAACACATTCTTAGAATGTGCCTCGGAATACAGGTGTATAAGTGTACCAGTTACGGCAGAGTGTACTGTCTGTGAACCTCGCCTCGAGCCTTAAAGACATTCTTAGAAGGTGCCTCGGAATACAGGTGTATAAGTGTACCAGTTACGGCAGAGTGTACTGTCTGTGAACCTCGCCTCGAGCCTTAAACACATTCTTAGAATGTGCCCCGGAATACAGGTGTATAAGTGTACCAGTTACGGCAGTGTGTACTGTCTGTGAACCTCGCCTCGAGCCTTAAAGACATTCTTAGAATGTGCCTCGGAATACAGGTGTATAAGTGTACCAGTTACGGCAGTGTGTACTGTCTGTGAACCTCGCCTCGAGCCTTAAACACATTCTTAGAATGTGCCTCGGAATACAGGTGTATAAGTGTACCAGTTACGGCAGAGTGTACTGTCTGTGAACCTCGCCTCGAGCCTTAAAGACATTCTTAGAAGGTGCCTCGGAATACAGGTGTATAAGTGTACCAGTTACGGCAGAGTGTACTGTCTGTGAACCTCGCCTCGAGCCTTAAACACATTCTTAGAATGTGCCTCGGAATACAGGTGTATAAGTGTACCAGTTACGGCAGAGTGTACTGTCTGTGAACCTCGCCTCGAGCCTTAAAGACATTCTTAGAAGGTGCCTCGGAATACAGGTGTATAAGTGTACCAGTTACGGCAGTGTACTGTCTGTGAACCTCGCCTCGAGGCTTAAACACATTCTTAGAAGGTGCCTCGGAATACAGGTGTATAAGTGTACCAGTTAAGGGCAGAGTGTATATAAGCGGAGGATATTTCTACTTATTCTCTCTATGTATATACAAGGATAATTGCCTCACCCCAATTGCATTTCGGTGGTTATATACTCACCAGGGGTTACTGGAGTACATGAGGGTGATAATAAGTAGTATCGTCCTTGTGATACACAAGAGATACTTTTACAACAAGCAAGGCTTGCGCAAACACTAAGGCTGGGGCCATAGAGGGGTGAGGAGTTCCGAGCCGCGCTGACGCTGAGGCTCGCCAGCTGAAATCTGCGCAATTCCACGGACTTGCAGGCGAACCAGCGTGCGCGAAGGGAGCCGGGGGGAGGTGGTTGGAGGCGGGGCAGTGACGTCGCTGGGCCAAACGCCCGCGACGCACTGACGTCAACGTCACGGCGCCGACGTCACGGCGCTGTGACGTTGACGCTGCTTCAGGCTGATTGGATGTTTTCAGCCGACAGCGCGCTGAAAAACAGCTTGGCTGTCGGCTGAAAACTCCAGCGCCTCCGCACGCCTGTGGACGCTCGCGTGAGCCCCCTCTCAAGGCATCCTCATGGAGGATGCAGGGGCTCAGCGCTGAGCGTCCTCACGGCTCAGCGCGGCCTGTCCTTCTATGGACTCGGCCTAACGGCTAGCTAGGTATGCTAGGAATTTGTAGCCAGTGTCATCGGCTACAATATGTTGAACAATGGGTGCTATGTATACATTTTTGTTACTGTTGTCAACAGTAGGAACATGAATGGGTATGATGTTTGTGAGTTCTACTAGGCATTGTTCAGCTAATTCTACACTGCTATTCTCAACACCTGAGGCTATAACTGGATGCGGTTTGTGAACCTCACCTCGAGGCTTAAACACATTCTTACAATGTGCCTCGGAATACAGGTGTATAAGTGTACCAGTTACGGCAGAGTGTACTGTCTGTGAACCTCACCTCGAGGCTTAAAGACATTCTTAGAATGTGCCTTGGAATACAGGTGTATAAGTGTACCAGTTACGGACAGAGTGTATATAAGCGGAGGAAATTTGTACTTAATTCTCTCTGTGTATATACAAGGATAATTGCCTCACCCCAATTGCATTTTGGTGGTTACATACTCACCAGGGGTTACAGGAGTACATGAGGGTGATAATAAGTAGTATCATCCTACATGGCTGCAGTTCAAGCAATATCCTGCATGTTTTTCCTCAGGAGCTAAGCTGTCTATGAACAGCGAAACGCGTTGAGCCTTTTCGTCAGTCTGCTGCAGTTGCTCCAAGGGTGAAGACGTGTGAGGTGCTTGCTGAATTTGCTGCTGTTTTGCTGAGATCCATCTTCCCTGCTCCCTACCGGATGTCATCACCCGTTTTACCGGAAGTGACGTCAGACGCCATCCATCGGCGGCGAGGTGGGAGCCAAGGAAGAAAAGTCCAGCTAGCTTCTTTTAATTAAGAGCCCTCTACTGTCTCACGATACTGCTACGTGTACATACCCTATGTACTTATTGTAAGTACATTTCTTACTGTGTTTGATTGGATAAATATTGTGTTTTATGATCTACACTATGGTCCGTTTCCTTTCTACATGATCTCAACACTCTCCGTGAATCGGAGTCCCCATCACTTCAATGAATCTCGTATGAAGTTACACTACCGACACACTTAATCACACTGCGGCCAGATCCGCAAGCCGGGAGATTTCCCGGCTTGCTAGTGGCCGCCCCTCGGCGTGCCGCGCGTCATAGACGCGCGGTCACGCGTCTTCGGGAGCGTGCGCCCCCTGCACGCGCGTCCAGGGGCTCCCCGAGGGAGCCCTGGTGTCCCGCGATCGCGGGACAGCGGCAGGGGGTTCCGGGGGACCCGGCGGACCCGGCAGTGGTAGGGAGAGCGCCCCGATCGGAGGGCGCTCTTCCGCTGCTTCGGCGCGCGCCCGTCACTCTCGGGCGCGCGCCAGGCTACTGCTGCGGCCAAGAACGGGCTAATGCTCGAATAAACTTGGCCGCAGCAGTACTTCCTATCCAGAGTCATCTTCTCTGCTGAAGACCTAACCCTATCTATACTGACAAAGTCAGACTGCTTATATTTATTCTACTTTTTGTAAGTAGAAATTCTACCCAAGCCAAGATTCAACTATCTCCCACACTGTTTAAATATACTGCACCATTATTTTGTTTATCTTTTTATTTTCGGTGTGTTCCTGAGTGTACCGCTCCCTTCTCCCCCCCTTGGACCAAGCCTGTTTCTGTCAGGAATCCTTACAAATTCCTGTGAAGGTTGAGAAGTATTTTTGGTTACACACCTTTCCACTGTGTGTTTATTTATCTACACTTTAATTATATTGAGGGTGTTATACAGCACCGATAAAAATCACTTGGGTTCACAAGTAGAGATTGCCCACATAAAACTATTGAAGTAAAAAAAAAAAAACTAAAAAAAAAAAAATACGGGAGCTTGAACTGTAGCTTTAACCTCTACTTTCTTGAATATTATCATTATGTCCAGCAGAGTATGAGGTGTGGTCATGATACGGTTGTGTGCTTCGCGGATATACACGTTCTCAGCTAGAAGCTTCCTATATATTTTTGTATCTGAGATGTAGCTATCTATTTTCCGTCACTTCATTTAACTCCGTCACTTTATAGCGATTTTGTGCAGTGAGCTGGGGGTATTCATCTTCCACGCTTGATGTTTGAGTAAAGTAATATTCTCTGCTTCGTACAATTGCAGTAGATGTTATACTAAGTGAGCTATATACAAATACATGCTATTTAGCATCGTTGACAGTAGCCCTGATTTGACAAGACAGGGATTCCATATGAAATAAGATAAGCTACTATCCGCTCGAACACTGTCTACAGTACGTTGTTAGGAGCTTAGTAGGAAGCGGTTTTAGGGATTGGTTACATGGACTTATACACCAAGTCCTTTACAATTACTTTTTAATATACAATAAAAGGGTTTTTATTGACTACAGGCATACCCCGCATTAACGTACACAATGGGACCGGAGCATGTATGTAAAGCGAAAATGTATTTAAAGTGAAGCACTACCTTTTTCCCACTTATCGATGCATGTACTGTACGGAATCGTCACATACGTGCATAACTGATGTAAATAACGCATGCGTAACAGGCTCTATAGTCTCCCCGCCTGCGCACAGCTTCGGTACAGGTAGGGAGCCGGTATTGCTGTTCAGGACGTGCTGACAGGCGCATGCGTGAGCTGCCGTTTGCCTATTGGGCGATATGTCCTTACTCGCGAGTGTACTTAAAGTGAGTGTCCTTAACCCGGGGTATGGCTGTACAACTTTACATATTTCACACTGAGTGCATTCAGTAGGGAAACTTGTTCTGTTTCTTTGTACTCCTTTCAGAGCCCCAAGCATGTCCAGGAGGGTGCGATTGAACCGCTCCGGTAGTGCATCTCCCCCCGGGTGATAAGGAGTCGTCCGTGACTTGGTTATCTGCAGTGTTATAAATTATCCTTTTTTTTTTTTTGTTCTTATACTGTTCATTTTAACGTTGTTAATTGGTAATGAAAAGAAATGCCTTAGAAAAGACATTACGGAACTAGAGAGAGTGCAGAGAAGAGCCACCAAATTAATAAAGGGGATGGGCAATCTAACTTATGAGGAGAGGCTAGCAAAGTTAGATTTATTTACATTACGCCCTGAGGCACGGTTCAAAAGACCGTATCCAGTTATAGCCTCTGTGTACTTGTGGTGTTTCATGCAGAGAACAAAATCACATGTAGCCTCTCTAGAGTCCGGTAATAAACACTGATCAGACCAAATAATTATAAGTTACTGATAGGTCTGATCAGTGTTTATTACCGGACTCTAGAGAGGCTACATGTGATTTTGTTCTCTGCATGAAACACCACAAGTACACAGAGGCTATAACTGGATACGGTCTTTTGAACCGTGCCTCAGGGCGTTCTCCGGTAGCACACTTTGTGCTTGCCCTCTGCAGAGCTCATACACTATTCAGCTACGCATTCCACCATTACATACATGAGGCTATAACTGGATACGGTCTTCGAACCGTGCCTCAGGGCGTTTCCGATAGCACATTTTGTGCTTGCCCTTTACAGAGCTTACACACTATTCAGCTACGCATCCCACTACTACATGCATATGGTGGTTGAGTTTCCATTTTTATGATGATCATCTTTGTTGCGTTGTTATTGTTTCCACCATGTTTTGTTTATTTGTTGTACACACCGCTTAAGTGGACTAGGGACATCATCCAGATATATACCATCTGTCCATTCGGTGTAAGACAATCACCCTTCCAGACTTAGCTTCAATGACCTATACCATTTTAGGTTCATTGAATTATTGATAAAAGGATTTCCATACGGCTTATGGGCCGTTGATTCTGGTATTATAGTAATGGGGATTGTCTGAGCGACACAGTTCCACATTAAGGTGTTGTCATACTTATATCTCCTCTCAAGTGAGGGCGATTCTTTTTGGTTTGCCTACTAGGGGCTGGCCTTGGATTATATATACCATGCCCCTCTATACAATCCTATTTTAAACCTTCTCTTGTGATTAAAAGGTTTTTAAATACACTCATTATCATCAATCACCGGCCAATCCGAGTGCATTCAAGGAGGATCTTTTTCTCTTTTTCAGCTATATATATACAAATATATTTGGAGACAGTACAAGGAGCTTTCAAAAGAACTATTCATCCCACGGGCAGTACAAAGGACTCGGGGCCATCCCTTAAGGTTGGAGGAAAGGAGATTTCACCAGCAACAAAGGAAAGGGTTCTTTACAGTAAGGGCAGTTAAAATGTGGAATTCATTACCCATGGAGACTGTGATGGCAGATACAATAGATTTGTTCAAAAAAAAGGTTGGACATCTTTTTAGATGGGAAAGGTATACAGGGATATACCAAATAAGTAAACATGGGAAGGATGTTGATCCAGAGATTACTCAGATTGCCAATTCTTGGAGTCAGGAAGGAATTTATTATTCCCCTTATGAGATATCATTAGATGATATGACTCTGGAGTTTTTTTGTTTGCCTTCCTCTGGATCAATAAGTAAGTATAGATATAGGATAAAGTATCTGTTGTCTAAATTTAGCATAGGTTGAACTTGGATGGACGTACGTCTTTTTTCAACCTCATCTGCTATGTAACTATGTAACTATGTAATAATATGACTGTTTTCTCCCTAGATATGTGTGTAATAAAATATGGTTATTAATATCCTGTCATTGCCTTTTCATTCTACTAATGTGTTAGTCGCCCACTCGATTACACTGAACGGCAACAAACAATTTTTGGAATTGATTTTATTTTTGTTAGTACAATATATCTAGTGCAGCGATGCGCAAACTCCCTGCGCCCCCCCCCTAACTTCTCTCCTCGGTCGCGCCCCCCCCTCCCCTCGCCTCTAATGTTGCGTCAAATGACGCCTCGGGGTCATGTGACGTCACGTGACCCGCGGCGTCATTTGACGTCACTTCTCTATGGCCACGGGCGTCATTTGACTGCCGCGTTGTCGTAGAGACGTGTGGCTGGAGCCGGTGGGTAAGTTTACAGAGGCGTGGCGCCCTCAGCGCGGGGCATAGGTACACGTCGCGCCCTCTGTTGGTATTATAATTACAACGGCACCATCTTTCAATGTCCGAGTCCTGCTCGCCCCCCGTCAATGTGGTGGGTCATTTAAACATGGCGCCAAGGTCGGAGCGAAAAGTCAAGCGGCCCCTTTCCAGTTGGCACCCAGACAAGTGACCGGCTAGCCCGGGTCTTAATCAGGCCCTGGATACAGTATGTTGAGAGTGTATGCAGTGTGCTGTGAATGTATGCAGTGTGTGTGCAGTGTGTGTGCAGTGTGTGTGCAAAAAAAAAACCTTAATTTTTTTTTTTTTTTAATTCGGGGACCACGCTCAAACCGCGTTATAAGCGGATCCGCGCTATAACGGGGTTGAGCTGTATATATGTGTATGAGAAGGAAGGTAACCAGCACTCCAGTAAATAAACTTGATGATAGGTCTGGTGCTGTGGCCAATTTTGTGCTGTTTATTTCTTTAATGCAATTACTTTGGATTATACTTTTGAGTGCTGTTGTCTTTGTGCCATCATTCCTGCTGGTAACGTGTATGTATATATATACTAGCTGAGAGACCCGGCGTTGCCCGGGATGTAAATGCGTAATAGGTAGTATTATTTATAAATCGTGGAACAATAGGTGACTGTTTGTTGTAAAGGTTGGATAATAATATTGAAAAGAAAGATGGAAGAAAATGTAATACGATGTTGTATAAAAATGGTTTATTGTAACCACACCACAGTACAATGTATATTTTGGTGCCATAAGTGATGTAAAAATCTGAGTCGTGTGTCCTGCTAGGGTGTGAGGCGGCGGGTGGCGCGTGGGTTGTGAGTGCTGTCTGTGAGTGGGGGTCCTGCTAGGGTGTGAGGCGGCGGGTGGCGCGTGGGTTGTGAGTGCTGTCTGTGAGTGGGGGTCCTGCAAGGGTGTGAGGCGGCGGGTGGCGCGTGGGTTGTGAGTGCTGTCTGTGAGTGGGGGTCCTGCTAGGGTGTGAGGCGGCGGCTGGCGCGTGGGTTGTGAGTGCTGTCTGTGAGTGGGGGTCCTGCTAGGGTGTGAGGCGGTGGGTCAGTGATGTCGGGGGGTAGGGGCGGGAGGCAGCAGGTGTGTGTGGCGGCAGGTATGTGTCGAGTGTGGCGGGTGTCTGTTGAGTGCGTGCAGCGGCTGTGAGGCGGTGGGTGAAAGGCAGAGGCGGCCGGAGTAAGGGCGGGTGAAAGGCAGAGGCGGGGGTGGGGAGGCGGTAAGGCGGGCATGAAGGCGAAGGGCGGCGGGAAGGGGAGGAGGGGGTGGAGGAGGGGGGCAAGGGGTGGAGGAGGGGGGAAGGGTTAGAGGAGGAGGGGGGAAGGGTTAGAGGAGGGGGGGGGAAGGGTTAGAGGAGGGGGGGAAGGGTTAGAGGAGGGGGGGAAGGGTTAGAGGAGGGGGGGGGAGGGAAGGGGGGGAAGGGTTAGAGGAGGGGGGGAAGGGTTAGAGGAGGGGGGGGAAGGGTTTGAGGAGGGGGTTGAAGTGTGGGAGGGGGTGGGAGGGGAAAGGGTAAAAAGAGGTGGAGGGGGGGGTGGAAAGGGGAGCGGAGGGGGGGTGAAGGGGAGCGGGGGGGGGGAAGGGGAGCGGGGGGGGAAGGGGAGCGGGGGGGGGAAGGGGAGCGGGGGGGGGAGGGGAGAAGTGGTGGGAAGGGGGAGGAGGGGGGAGGTGGTGGAAAGGGGGAGAAGGGGGGAGGTGGTGGGAAGGGGGAGAAGGGGGGAGGTGGTGGGAAGGGGGGAGGTGGTGGGAAGGAGGAGGAGGGGGAAGGTGGTGGAAAGGGAGAGAAGGGGGGATGTGGTGGGAAGGGGGAGGAGGGGGAAGGTGGTGTGAAGGGGGAGGAGGGGGAAGGTGGTGGGAAGGGGGAGGAGGGGGGAGGTGGTGGGAAGGGGGGGAAGGGGGAGGAGGGGGGAGGTGGTGGGGAGGAGGGGGGAGGTGGTGGGAAGGGGGGGGAGGTGGTGGGAATGGGGGGAGGTGGTGGGAAGGGGGGGAGGTGGTGGAAAGGGGGGGGGGAGGGGTGAGGTGGTGGGAAGGGGGAGGAGGTGGGAAGGGGGAGGCGGTGGGAAGGCGGGGGGTGGGAGGCGGTGGGAAGGGGGGTGGGAGGCGGTGGGAAGGGGGGGGGAGGCGGTGGGAAGGGGGGGAGGGAGGCGGTGGGAAGGGGGGGGAGGCGGTGGGAAGGGGGGGTGGGAGGCGGTGGGAAGGGGGGTGGGAGGCGGTGGGAAGGGGGGGTGGGAGGCGGTGTGAAGGGGGGTGGGAGGCGGTGGGAAGGGGGGGAGGGAGGCGGTGGGAAGGGGAGGGAGGCGGTGGGAAGGGGGGGTGGGAGGCGGTGGGAAGGGGGGGTGGGAGGCGGTGTGAAGGGGGGGAGGCGGTGTGAAGGGGGGGAGGCGGTGGGAAGGGGGGGGAGGCGGTGGGAAGGGGGGGGAGGCGGTGGGGAAGGGGGGGGGCGGTGGGAAGGGGGGGGAGGCGGTGGGAAGGGGGAGGGGAGGCGGTGGGAAGGGGGGGGGGAGGCGGTGGGAAGGGGGGGGAGGCGGTGGGAAGGGGGGGGGGCGGTGGGAAGGGGGGGTGGAGGGGCGGTGGGAAGGGGGGGGGGGCGGTGGGAAGGGGGGGTGGAGGGGAGGTGAAGGGGTGAAGGGGGGGGGTGGAGGGGAGGTGGAGGGGAGTGGAAGGGAGGGGAGTGGAAGGGAGGGGGGTGGAAGGGAGGTGATGGGGGGGTGGAAGGGAGGGGGGGTGGAGGGGAGGTGAAGGGGGGGGTGGAGGGGAGGTGAAGGGGGGGAGGTAAATGGGGAGGTGAGGGGGGAGGTAAATGGGGAGGTGAAGGGGGGTGGAAGGGAGAAGTGGAGTGAGGGGAGGTGAAAGGGGGTGAGGGGAGGTGATGGGGGGTGAGGGGAGGTGATGGGGGGTGAGGGGTGGTGAAGGCCGCTCACTCACCCGTCCGGCAGGTCCCACGTGGATCTGAGGCGGGAGGCAGCGTGTTGTGGCCGCTCTCCCGCTGTGTCCCGGGCGCTCGCTCGCTCCCCCGCTGACTGTAGCGGCGCCGGGGGGGGGGGGGGGTATCGGGGAGACACTGACACTGGAGGGGAGGGGGGGTGGAGGGGAGGTGAAGGGGGGGTGGAGGGGAGGTGAAGGCCGCTCACTCACCCATCCGGCAGGTCCCACGTGGATCTGAGGCGGGAGGCAGCGTGTTGTGGCCGCTCCCCCGCTGTGTCCCGGGCGCCGCCATCTTGGGCACTCGGCGCCGCGAGGCAGCCTGCCTGGCCACTGGCTGTTCCCCCGCCGGGGAGGGGGTGAGTTGTAGCGCCGGTGAGGGGGGGGCATGTATATGTGTGGGGGGGGAGAGGTGGGAGATATAGAGGGGGGGTCTCGCACGGCCGCTGACACTGGGTGGGGGGGGGGGGCGCTGAAGGGGTAATAATAGTGTGTGTGTCCCGCTGACTGTAGCAGCGCCGGGGGAGGGGGGGTCGGGGTGAAAGCGCGGGAGACACGGGGAGAGGAGGAGGTGCGCGCGGGTGCTGCTGTGAGCCCCGCTAATGTAGGTAACAGTGTGTGTGTGTGTGTGTGTGTCACTGTGTGTGTGTCTGTCATTGTGTGTGTGTGTGTGTGTGTGTCCCTGTGTGTGTGTGTCCCTGCTCCCCCGCTGTGTCCCGGGCGCGGCCATCTTGGGCACTCGGCGCCGCGAGGCAGCCTGCCTGGCCACTGGCTGTTCCCCCGCCGGGGAGGGGGTGAGTTGTAGCGCCGGTGAGGGGGGGGCATGTATATGTGTGGGGGGGGAGAGGTGGGAGATATAGAGGGGGGGTCTCGCACGGCCGCTGACACTGGGTGGGGGGGGGGGGCGCTGAAGGGGTAATAATAGTGTGTGTGTCCCGCTGACTGTAGCAGCGCCGGGGGAGGGGGGGGTCGGGGTGAAAGCGCGGGAGACACGGGGAGAGGAGGAGGTGCGCGCGGGTGCTGCTGTGAGCCCCGCTAATGTAGGTAACAGTGTGTGTGTGTGTGTGTCACTGTGTGTGTGTCTGTCATTGTGTGTGTGTGTGTGTGTGTGTCCCTGTGTGTGTGTGTCCCTGCTCCCCCGCTGTGTCCCGGGCGCCGCCATCTTGGGCACTCGGCGCCGCGAGGCAGCCTGCCTGGCCACTGGCTGTTCCCCCGCCGGGGAGGGGGTGAGTTGTAGCGCCGGTGAGGGGGGGGCATGTATATGTGTGGGGGGGGGAGAGGTGGGAGATATAGAGGGGGGGTCTCGCACGGCCGCTGACACTGGGTGGGGGGGGGGGGGGGCGCTGAAGGGGTAATAATAGTGTGTGTGTCCCGCTGACTGTAGCAGCGCCGGGGGAGGGGGGGGTCGGGGTGAAAGCGCGGGAGACACGGGGAGAGGAGAAGGTGCGCGCGGGTGCTGCTGTGAGCCCCGCTAATGTAGGTAACAGTGTGTGTGTGTGTGTGTGTGTGTGTGTGTGTCACTGTGTGTGTGTCTGTCATTGTGTGTGTGTGTGTGTCCCTGTGTGTGTGTGTCCCTGTGTGTGTGTGTCCCTGTGTGTGTGTGTCCCTGTGTGTGTGTGTCCCTGTGTGTCCTTTGGCCCGTCACTCCGCCTCAGGCCAATGAGAGGTGTGCGGGGGCGGGCCAAGGGACCAATCAGATTTCCCCTAGGGACACCGGACATCCAGCAGGCATGCATGCATGCATGCAGGCAGGCAAACATACAGTGCTTTCACTAATATAGTATAAGATATGCAAATACAACTGTATGCTCATCTGCATGTCTTAGGCAGGTCTGCACCCCCGCCTTTCACCATTATCACCCAGCATACAGCACTTCCACTGCAGCAAGGGATTCTGGGAAATGACATGCAAATGAGCACACAGTGCCACTTTTTGCTTCAAAAACCATTTTAACATGGTTCCCTATAGGCTTAAGCTTGCTGCATGGTCACAGCTTTGAGCACAGCCAGGGTTAAGGTGCATACCCAGAAAACCCACCCACAGACAGCTGTTTCGACCTTAATGGGTCTCATCAGTGTGGGGTTGATTAACTGGGTATGCAAAGAAGCTATATATATATGTATATTTATTTATATCTCCTAATGCCGTTTCTAATGATTTTTTTAAATGTAATAGTCATCCTTTGGTTGCTACAGTAACCCTTTAGAAAATCACACCCCCTTCCTCTTTCCAATCCGGCTCAGACACCGCACCTTCTGGAGCTCTGTCCTTTGGCAACAAAAGTTTCACAATCAGATCTGCCGCTGTGCTCCAAAAGACAGACTGTCTATCGCTCTGTGACAATGCTGTGCTTCACGTGCTGATTTAATGTTACGTGTCTGCTGCAGAGTTACACAGACGGCGGCAGAGAGTTACATGGCGGCCATTATGTTAGTCACACAGACAGGAGCACCAAACGATTGCCAGTTTAGGTAAGAATGTAGAATTATACATTTGTCACACACTTTAAAGAATATCACTTGTGAGCACATTCACATGTCTTAGACAGGTCTGCACCCCCCCCCCCCCCCTTTTTCTTAGGTGTATATGTAAAGTGTGTGATGGGTAGGTTAACCATATACATTTTAAGTTATGGTGGGTGAAAAAAGCAACACAAAAAACTCCACCGTTAGCATATAGCCAATAAAGAATATCACTTGTGAGCACATTCACATGTCTTAGGCCTCAGTCCCGCTGCGCTCGTTGGCGCGGGCGGCAATGTCGCGAGTTCCCCACCAGCAGGGGAATCCTCGCGAGCCGGTCCCGGTCCCCCCTGGCTGCACAGAGCACTACACGCTGTAGCGCGTCAGCCGCTGGAGACACCAGAGAATGGTGTTTTCTAGCTTTGACGCGTGACGTGTGTGGCTGTGAGCCAATGGGGAGGGGAGGCTTCGGGAGGAGGAGAGGCTTCGGGGAGCGGGGAGGAGTGTGGAGGGACAGCAGGTGAGTGCCTTTCTCTGTGTGTGTGTCTGAGTGCGTGCCTGTCTGTGTGTGTATGTGTCTGAGTGCGTGAGTGCCTGTCTGTGTGTGTGTGTGCCCGAGTGCCTGCCTCTGTCTGTGTGTGTGTGTATGAGTGCGTGAGTGCCTGCCTGTGTGTGCGCGCGCGTGTGTGTGTATGAGTGCGTGAGTGCCTGCCTGTGTGTGTGTGTGCGCGTGTATGAATGAGTGCCTGCGTGTGTGTGTTTAAACTTACCTTCCAGCTCCAGCCCGAGTCCGTGGAGGGAGGGGGGGGAGAGTAGCGGGTCCCTCCGCTCAAGCCACGCCCCCCCTCCCTGTCAAACCTCCCACCTCCCGCCCACCTCCCGATCAAACCTCCCACCTCCCGCCCACCTCCCGCTCCGGCTCCCGCTCCCTACAGACCGCAGATCGCGGTCTGTGTATCTCAGCGCACCGCCTGTCAGCAGCGCAGGTGCGCTGACTCTGGGAGCGGGGCCTTAGCCTTAGACAGGTCTGCACCCTGCCTTTCAACCAGTATCACCTAGCATACAGTGCTCCCACTGCAGCAAGGGATTCTGGGAAATGACACGCAAATGAGCACACAATGTGTCACATTTTGCCTGGAATATCCATTCACATGGAGCCCATGTCATTTCCCAGAATCCCTTGCTGCAGTGGGAGCACTGTATGCTGGGTGATAATGGTTGAATGGCAGGGGGTTGCAGACCTGTCTAAGACATGTGAATGTGCTCACAAGTGATATTCTTTATTGGCTATATGCTAACGGTGGAGTTTTTTGTGTTGCTTTTTTCACCCACCATAACTTAAAATGTATATGGTTAACCTACCCATCACACACTTTACATATACACCTAAGAAAAAGGTGTGGGGGGGGGGGGAGAGGAAGTATTGTTACTTTACAACACCCTAAACAGGAGGCAGCTTTGAGTGACTCAATTAAATGGTTCCAGAAGTTGGGTGGCTGGTAAGAGAAGGAAGAGATACCGGATTATTTTATTGGGACCATAAACAGGCTGTTGGAGGCATACAGTATTTGAGGTGGTAATCGCTGTGTATACTTACAGCAGGGTCAGAATGACACGTGCTGTGTACATTAGGGGCGAGAAGCTTGCTCATTTGATTGGGTAACTTGCCTAGAATGTTCTCGAGTGCGAGGAAAAATGGAACCTAAGTCCATAATCCAGGAGACGGACAACCTACGGCTGTTAACATATTGCAGGGTGGGCAGCAAGGGGGAGAGCCAAGATGTGTCCCCCCTCCGGGGGGGCCCGGGGGCAGTCGATGCTGGACGTGTGACCTGCCCGAAAGAGGGGTTGGGGGGAAGAAAGATAATGAGGGGGGGGGGGAGAGAGGGTGGTAAGTGAGAGAGATGGTGAGTGGGAGAGGGGGGAGCAGGATATAGGGGATGAGAAAGAGAGAGAGAAAGAGAGGGGGTAAGGGAAAAAGAGAGTAGAGAGAGAGGGGTAAGTGGGTGAGAAGGGGGATGAGTGAGGGGAGGAGGGGAAAGAGGAGGGAGTATAAGGCTGAGTCCAAAGAGAATTCACTGAGGGGCGCTGAGGCTGAGGGAAAGCGGGTGCTTTCCTGGCCTTAGTTCGCGCGCCATCCGGGGGCGTGTCGGGGGGGGGGGGGGGGGCAGTGACGTCACAGAGCTGGTTCGCCCTCATTGGGCGAACCGCTCACGTGACCGGCCCTGCGCTCCCGTGAGCGCTTAAACTAAAAAATTATTGTCGGCTACGCTTCCGCACGCCTGCGCGAGCCCCTGCTAAAGCCGCTCTCATTGCGGCTGCAGG
Source organism: Ascaphus truei (assembly GCF_040206685.1). Lineage (NCBI taxonomy): Eukaryota > Metazoa > Chordata > Amphibia > Anura > Ascaphidae > Ascaphus > Ascaphus truei. The sequence goes on from NC_134502.1 coordinate 24,340,790, forward strand.
GGCTCACTGACGAGCATCAGCGCGCCTCAGTGCGGGCCAGCGGAGAAGTGCTGACCATGGACTCGGCCTAAGAGGAAGAGAGGAGGGACTTGCAGGGCGTTTAATAGGGGACGGCCCAGGGGCAGACTGGACCTGGGTTCTGGGAAAGATGGCAGTGGCCCTGACAGAGAAATAAATTGGGGTTGAGAGAGGGGAGAGAGGGGTTAGATAAAGGGGGTGAGATAAAGAGAGGAGCGAAAGTGAGAGGAGAATAAGTGAGAGACAGACAGAGGAGAGAGAGGGGTATGTTACTGAGAGAGAGAAGGGCGGTTAATTGAGTGAGAGAGAGGGTCAGTGTCAGATTTCTCGTTAGGCCCGGGCCTAAAGTGGCAACATTTGTGGGCGGCCAAAATGTCCGCCCCCATTTGTATTTTCCGCGCTCGCGGGCCTAACGGGAAGGGACTTACTTTACCAATGCCGGCCGCCTCCGTTCTGCCGCCCCCGCTTCCCCTTCCAAACCCGAGCGTCCAAATGCCGCCGCGGACGTCACGAGCCACGTCACGCGGCGTCTCGTTGGCACGGCAACCGTGACGTCAAACGACGCCACGCCACGTTACCGTGGTAACGTGACGGCGTGCCACGTCACGCTGGCGATGTCGGCGGCGTCATTTTGACGCGGAGTTCTGAAGGAGAAGCAGGGGGTGCGGCAGGCACGGGCGGGTGCCAAAGGGGACGGCGGGCTTGTACGTCCGCCACTGGAGAGGGGTATGGGTGAGGGACTCGCAGGGTGACCGTCAGAGGGCCGCCTCGGTGGAGAAGCTGTCGGCGGCCCTGGGTTGGTGTTGTAGTTACTATATACAATAAGACAAAGTAGACTTAGAAGACAGAGACTCCCTATACTGCTGCACTAGAGACAACACCACTAGTCGGGCTTAAAATCAACTTTATTATAACTAAATAAATGTAACAATATATAAGTATTGGAGTTGACGCAAATCATGTGGACCAAAAATATAATAAAAAACAAATTAAAACAAGGAGAGGCTTGTGCGTTACTTAGAACGCAAAACAGAGTAATGGGACATACGTTATATTAATTAGTCATCATAGCCATACTGTTGAATAAACTATGATCAAGGTGATTCCCATTAGGTGCGCTAAAGCGTTTTAAGGTGAGTAAGGCCGCGCTTATAGTGCCGCCGTCGCGTGCGCTTATAGTAAGCGCGTCGCGATGGATTGGTCGCGATCGCTGGAAGTCATCTCTTATTTGATTTTTCCAGCGACCGTCGCGTCGCAGTCGTCGGCGCTATAAGCGTAACCTAAAGGATCCAACAACGCAGCCCCTTTATACTTCAGGGTACATCAATTAGAACATACGAAATGTGTACATATATATATATATATATTATTCTTTATGTTGTTTCTTTTATGACAGCTCAGAGCAGTGTCCTCAAAACAGCCTTGTTCTCTCCGGGGTCCTAGGTTGCAATATATTGAACCTATAACCTGAGAAGAACTGTGGTGGTAAATGAAAATAGAGCTTACATATTACACATATGTCCATATACAGCTCAACCCCGTTATAGCACGATCCGTTACAGCGCGGATCCGCATATAGCGCGATGTGAGCGTGGCTCCCAGTTTTCGTATTTATGAATACTTTACAACACGATTATTGGCGTCTTAAATACATTATTGTACAACGCATACAACTGTACATTATTTCTAACGCGATCCGCTTGTAGCGCGATGTGATTCTTTGGACCCCAGGCACCGCGTTATAAGGGGGTTGAGCTGTATATAGGTTCTATTGGATTGAACATGTCAATCTGTAGTGTTGTTGGTAGAATAATGTCAATTGTATATTGTCAGGTTAGCGAATTCTCATTGCTAAAGCATCTTAGCCTGTCTACAACCCGGATATAATTAGTCCCAGGTTTTTATTCTACATTAAGACAAAACAGTATAAGGAATTGTATGGAAGGTCAAGATTGCCGGGGAGAGTTTGGTGTGCGGTACCGTACACTATGTCAATAAATTTCATTAACATCTGGTGAGCCATCCGCTTTATGACCAGGGAGGCGTATTAAGTAATTATTTATATGCAGTGTGTCCACATTGGTGTAGATTTTCGGCCGGTCAATATGAAAGCCACATGATAGATTAGAATCAAACCATATACACAAATATGTAAGGCAGGTAACAGAAGGCAGGCGAGTGCCCTAATCAATACTGTAGCTCCCTCGTTGGAAGCTGTAGACGTTTGACCTTAGTCCAAACTACCATAGTTACTGTTGGATCAGTATACACACACTGAATGGTGTGTGTGTGTGTGTGCGTGCGTGCGTGCGTGCGTGTGTAAAAGAAGGAAAAGCGCCCACTCCTTGTGTAAAATCAGAGGAACAGATTTATTTCACTGGACAGGATACAGATGAACGCTCACAAACATCCGATTAAAAATAGCGTTGTACGAGCCAAGTTCATGCTCCATTCCACGTCCTAGGGAGGTGCTCTGCCCCATCCAACGTCTGGTATTATCCATGGAACCTCCACTGACCGTGCCTCCCCACACAATAGGACCCTCCGGCAACTCGCGGTGATCGATGTCGGTTCCGTCTTTAGGTTCCTTGGTCCGGAACAGCGCCCGACCTCCTCGGCTGAAGAAACGCGTAGGGTGAGTGCACTGCTATTTGACGTTTTTTTTTTTACTGCATTCTTGCTCACGACGGCGGAGGAGGAGGAGAACCCTGATCCCGACTAGGAACCTAAAGGCGGAAACCGACATCGATCACCGCGAGTTGCCGGAAGATCCTATATGTGGGGAGGCACGGTCAGCGGAGGTTCCGTGGATGATAGCAGACGTCGGATCTGGCAGAGCACATTCTGGGAGCACTGAATGGAGCATGAGCATGGCTCGTACAATGCTATGTTTAAATCGGATGTTTCTGAGCGTTCATTTGTATCCTGTCCAGTGAATTCAATCTGTTGCACGGATTTTGCACAAAGAGCGGGCGCCTTGTCTTCTTTTTTTTCTTATCTAGGTTTCATTTAAGGAGGTGGTTGTGCCAGCAAGGAAAGCAGCCATGCTCCTAGGGACGCATACACTGGACCTTTTTGTGTTACAGTGAACACTTCGGCTATTGATGCTAAGTTTGTGGACTTTTTTATATTCAATTGGAATAGCAGTTCATTTTATTATATTCATATTTGCTACTATGAAGTCATTTGCACTGATTATAGTACTGGCCAGCATTGTATTAGCGAGTATTTTCTATTGATTGCATTCTACTCTCAATAGCTATATTATTTTCATGTACTTTAATACTGATACAGCATAATTAATATATTCCTTTATGGTTTGACCTAGGCGCAGTTATATATATATATATTGTGACAAACGGCTTACTCCGGGGCTCCGCCGTCTGTCCGGGACTGTTAGAACACACGGTCTTTTAGGGTAGGTTAAATGATGAGACGTCACGTACTGTTCCTTTAAACAGGCTATGTCTGGTTTATTCAGTCCCAGGCACTGAGACTGCCACAGTTTAAACAGAAAACAAAGCCAAACAAAAAAGCTGCTCGTCTGAGCGATAACTTAAACTTAGATGTCCCTGACTCAGAGTTGGAAGTGGCTTGTCCACTTCCACCAACAAAATAAGTACCTTTGCAGTCTTTAGACAAACTAACAGAATGAATGAAGCGATTTGGGAAAGAGGCTTTCTCACCCCTCTGCAGTTCAGCAGCCTTCCAGGCTCTTGGGCGGGGCCCAGAGGAAACAGGAAACAGGTCTTATATACCTGAACTCTAATCAGCATGACAGGTGACAGAAAACAGGCAGCAGACAAACTGTGGAATGGAGTGCCTGTACCACGAGGCTGCCCTGTTCAGCTTAGACAGGACAGAAACTGTTCAGTATCCTGGGAGCCCTGTATATGGAGTTTATTACCAACCCCTGGTTTCTGTCACATATCCTCCCCCCCAGCTCAGACCTCGAGGGGTGAGCGACCATGGATATTAGGGAGTGCATCCTTGACAACCCGTCGGCATTGCCATGTTTGTGCCCCGACCTGTGTTCCACAGAAAATTTAAAGGGCTGTAGGCTTAGGAACCACCTGGTCACCCTAGCGTTCTTCTCCCTATTTTGACACATCCAGGTAAGGGGTGCATGATCTGTGACCAATCGGAACTTTCTCCCCAACAGATAATACTTGAGTGTCTCTACAGCCCACTTTATTGCGAGACACTCTTTCTCGACTATGGAGTAATTTTTCTCCTGGGGATTTAGTTTCCTACTTAAATAAAGGATGGGGTGCTCCTCCCCTTGAGACTCCTGGGAGAGTACCGCCCCCAGCCCTACCTCAGATGCGTCGGTTTGGACTACGAACTCTTTGGAGAAGTCAGGTGTGACCAACACTGGTTGGGCACAGAGAGCTTCTTTCAGGCTTCTAAAGGCCTGTTCGGCTTCGGGGGACCACTTTACCATTAGCGGTCCTCTTGCTTTTGTGAGGTCGGTTAGTGGGGTTGCCTTAGTTGCAAAATTGGGAATAAACCTCCTATAGTAGCCAATTAACCCCAAAAAGGTCCTTACTTGTTTTTTTGTGACTGGCCTTGGCCAATTTTGTATCGCCTCTACTTTGAGTGTTTGTGGTTTGAGTAACCCTCTACCAATAGAATACCCCAGATACTTGGCCTCCTCCAGACCAATAGTGCATTTAGCGGGGTTAGCAGTTAGTCCAGCAGACCGAACTGCGTCGAGCACAGCTTGGACCTTTGGAAGGTGGGACTGCCAATCTTCACTATGGATTACCACATCATCCAGGTAGGCGGCAGCATACCGAGCATGTGGTTTTAAAATTTTATCCATCATTCTTTGGAATGTGGCGGGAGCTCCATGTAAGCCAAAAGGCAGCACCTTATATTGAAAGAGGCCGTCTGGGGTTGAGAAGGCTGTTTTTTCTTTTGCCCTTTCTGTGAGGGGAACCTGCCAGTACCCTTTTGTTAGGTCTAGGGTTGTGAGATATCGGGCTTTGCCCAGTCTCTCTACAAGTTCATCCACCCTGGGCATAGGATAAGTATCAAATTTTGACACCGCGTTTAGTTTCCGGTAGTCATTACAAAACCTTGTTGTACCGTCTGGCTTTGGGACTAAAACTATAGGGCTGTTCCACCCACTTTGGGATTCCTCAATTACGCCTAGTTTTAGCATTTTTTTAACCTCTAAACTTATAGCCTCTCTCTTGGCCTCTGGGATTCGGTACGGTTTAAGGTTAACTCGGACCCCCGGTTCAGAGACTATGTCATGTTTAATTACGTTAGTTTTACCTGGCTGTGTAGAGAAGATTTCTTTGTTCCTTCTCACTAAACTCTGGACCTCTCGTTTCTGATGCACGGACAGTGTTTCAGCTATGCTAACCTCTGGGTCAGTTTCTTGATTCTCTGACGGACCTGGGGGTACTAGGGTTAACAAGACCTCTCTATCTTTCCAGGGCTTGAGTAGGTTTATATGGTAAATTTGCTCAGGTTTCCTCCTACCTGGCTGCCTTACCCTATAATTTACTTCTCCCACTCTTTCCAAGACCTCATATGGCCCATGCCATTTAGCAAGGAATTTACTCTCCACGGTGGGAACCAGAACTAGTACCCTATCACCTGGAAAAAAAATTCTGACCCTAGCACCCTTATTATACGTATTCCTTTGTGCTTCTTGAGCTTTCTCCATGTGTTCCCTCACTATGGGTAGGACTGCAGCAATGCGGTCCTGCATTTGGGCAACATGCTCTATTACACTTCTGTAAGGGGTAACCTCGTGTTCCCAAGTCTCTTTGGCTATATCCAGTAAGCCCCTTGGGTGTCGGCCATACAATAGTTCAAACGGGGAGAAGCCTGTGGATGACTGGGGAACTTCCCTAATGGCAAATAACAGGTATGGTAACAAACAGTCCCAGTTTTTCCCATCCTTATCGACCGCCGGCATAACATGCTCTTTAAGGTTTTATTGAACCTTTCCACTAAACCATCTGTTTGTGGATGATAGACTGAGGTTCTGAGATGCTTGATTTTTAGGAGTTTACATAGCTCTTTTGTTACTTGGGACATAAATGGTGTTCCCTGGTCAGATAAGATCTCTTTAGGAATTCCGACCCGGGAAAACAGAAGTACTAACTCTTTTGCTATGTTTTTAGCAGAGGTGCTACGTAGGGGAACTGCCTCCGGATATCGGGTAGCATAATCTAATATTACCAATATATGCTGATGTCCCCTAGCAGACTTTATTAGGGGTCCTACTAGATCCATAGCAATCCGGTCAAATGGTACCTCTATTATGGGAAGGGGTACCAATGGGCTGCGGTATGCTTTGAACGGGGCGGTGATCTGACATTCTGGGCATGAGGAACAATAGTTTGTAATTTCTGCCAGAACCCCAGGCCAATAAAAGCTTCGGAGAACCTTTTCTTTTGTCTTTTCCACCCCTAGGTGTCCCCCCAATGGATGACTATGTGCAAGGTGTAATACTACGTTACGGAATGTCCGTGGTACCAACAATTGTTTAGTTGTAACTGATTTTCTTTTATCAACCCGATATACTAGGTCGTTCTCTACCTCGAAGTAGGGGTAAGCAAGTGACCTATCTGGTTGGCCATGAGTACTATTCTGGTCCCGTATATTTCCCCTTGCTACCGCTAATGTGGGGTCCTCCCACTGGGCCTTCTTAAAACTCCCAGGACTGACCTCTAGGTCAGCGAGGGTCTTATCCTGTACTGGGGTGGTAAGTGCCTGATCAACATCTTGATTTGGGGTATTCCCTACCAAAGTAGTGATGGGGAAGGGAATTTCACAGCACTCCTCCTTTTCCCCTTTCTTATTTGGGCCCTCGTCAACCTCCATTTCTGAAAAAGGGAAAGGATTTGTTTCTTCTAACACTTCGTTATGGTCTGCTATTGAACTCTGGGCGCTATTCTGAGCTGGGGACCACATTTTTAGAAAATGGGGAAATACGGTCCCTATTAACACATCATGTGCCAGTTTGGGTACAACACCCACCTTGAAATCTAAAGAACCAAATTCTGTTTCAAAAAAAACATCAACAGTGGAATATTCATGATTATCCCCATGTATACAACAAATTGCCACTCTTTGTGAACTGTTTACCTGTTTCTTCTTAATGGGCAATAGGTATTCGGACACTAGTGTGACCATACTCCCAGAGTCAAGAAGTGCCCGAACCCTCTTACCATTAACCTTTACAAATGCCCACAGATGGTTATTCAAGGGGTCCTCTGGGCTAGGGCCCATACATTGGGACAACAGCGAATAAGGTTCCACGCTGTTGCATTGCATGGGCTCATCATTTAGTGGGCAGATTTTTGCTGTGTGGCCCCTCTCATGACAATTTACACATTTAGGTACATAGTCTGTGTCCCACTTAGAGCCTTTTCCCGGCTCCCCATGTTGGCTATTGCCCTTAGTGTGCGAACCACTGTTGCTGGTGCTGCGTGAAGGTGGTCGCCGCTCTTCAGCTCCCCTTAACCCCGGTACCCTTTTACCGTCTCTGGAAGAGTCCTGGAACCTCGGGTAGTGGGGTTGCTCCACGACTGTGGGTTGCGGGTGCTCTCCTGCTGCATTGTACCTTTCTACGAGGGCCACAAGCTCATCCGCATTGTGGGGGTCACTCCGACTGACCCAATGGCGTAAGGCAGAGGGAAGTTTCCTCAAGAACTGGTCCATGACCAACCGTTCCACGATGTGGCTTGCTGAGTTGATCTCGGGTTGTAGCCACTTCCGGGCGAGGTGGATGAGGTCATACATCTGGCTTCGGGTGGCTTTATCCATCGTGAAGGACCATGCGTGAAACCTTTGGGCGCGAACAGCCGTGGTTACGCCGAGGCGGGCGAGGATCTCGAACTTCAATTTTGCATAGACGTTAGCTTCGGCTGGCTCTAGATCAAAGTAAGCCTTCTGGGGTTCGCCGCTTAGGAAGGGTGCGATTAGACCAGCCCACTCAGCTTCTGGCCATCCCTCTCTCTGTGCCGTGCGTTCAAACGTGAGAAGATAGGCTTCCACATCATCCGAGGGTCCCATCTTCTGAAGGTAGTGGCTTGCCCTGGTCATTTTCGGAACTGGGGCTGCCGCTGCCAGTGGAAGGTTACTGATAGTCTCCCTCAGGATCTCGAGTTCCTGCTGTAAGCCCTGAGCGAACCGCTGTTGCTCCTCTTTCAGCAAGCGATTTGTCTCTTGCTGGTTTGCATTCGCCTGTTGCAGGGCTTCATTCGCGTCTCTCTGGACAGCGACATTGCGTACCAGCGCACTCACCTCGTCTTCCATCTTGTTTGGAGAGAGAGAAAAAAAACTTTTTTTTTTTTTTTTTTTCTTTAAAGTTCTTTAACCCCCAGACCTTTTAGTGTTCTGCCCGCATTCTCCACCATATGTGACAAACGGCTTACTCCGGGGCTCCGCCGTCTGTCCGGGACTGTTAGAACACGGTCTTTTAGGGTAGGTTAAATGATGAGACGTCACGTACTGTTCCTTTAAACAGGCTATGCCTGGTTTATTCAGTCCCAGGCACTGAGACTGCCACAGTTTAAACAGAAAACAAAGCCAAACAAAAAAGCTGCTCGTCTGAGCGATAACTTAAACTTAGATGTCCCTGACTCAGAGTTGGAAGTGGCTTGTCCACTTCCACCAACAAAATAAGTACCTTTGCAGTCTTTAGACAAACTAACAGAATGAATGAAGCGATTTGGGAAAGAGGCTTTCTCACCCCTCTGCAGTTCAGCAGCCTTCCAGGCTCTTGGGCGGGGCCCAGAGGAAACAGGAAACAGGTCTTATATACCTGAACTCTAATCAGCATGACAGGTGACAGAAAACAGGCAGCAGACAAACTGTGGAATGGAGTGCCTGTACCACGAGGCTGCCCTGTTCAGCTTAGACAGGACAGAAACTGTTCAGTATCCTGGGAGCCCTGTATATGGAGTTTATTACCAACCTCTGGTTTCTGTCACAATATATATATATACAGTTGTGTGAAAAAGAAAGTACACCCTCTTTGAATTCCATGGTTTTACATATCAGGACATAATAACAATCATCTGTTCTTTAGCAGGTCTAAAAATTAGGTCAATACAACCTCAGATGAACAGCAACACATGACATATTACACCGCGTCATGATTTATTTAACAAAAATAAAGCCAAAATGAAGAAGCCATGTGTGAAAAACTAAGCGCACCCTTACTGCTTCCATAGGAATTAAGATACTAAGTAGCAGACAGGTGCTGCTAATCAAATGCCCCTGATTAATTGAGCATCAGCAAGTGTGACCACCTCTATAAAAGCCGAAGTTTTAGCAGTTTGCTGGTCTGGAGCATTCAGGTGTATGTTAACACAATGCCAAGGAGGAAAGACATCAGCAATGATCTTAGAGAAGCAATTGTTGCTGCCCATCAATCTGGGAAGGGTTATAAGGACATTTCCAAACAATGTAAAGTCCATCATTCTACAGCGGGAAAGATTATTCAAAAGGGGAAAACATTCAAGACAGTTGCCAATCTTCCCAGGAGTGGACGTTCCAGCAAATTCACCCCAAGGTCAGACCGTGCAATTGGTTCACTGCTAGAGAGAGGGCAGGTCTCAAGAGCCAGAGCCTATCAGAAGGGGAAGGGGGCTGTCACTTTGGAAATGCTTCCTACATTAGAAACATTAAAAATGTCTTTAAAACATTCTTTGTTTTTTTTTAATGCTACAAGTATTTTCTCATCGCACAGAACAGATTTATTTAAAACACACACACACGTGTAGGATATTACTTGAACTGCTGCTTTAACAATGCACTGAGAGGAGACAGATTATCTGGGAAGGCATGGCTATGGAAGCCTCTACAGCGCCATCTGCTGTCCTGAAGCTGTAGTGCTGATGCAGCCGGCCAGCCCTGCTGTCCTGAAGCTGTAGTGCTGATGCAGCCGGCCAGCCCTGCTGTCCTGAAGCTGTAGTGCTGATGCAGCCGGCCAGCCCTGCTGTCCTGAAGCTGTAGTGCTGATGCAGCCGGCCAGCCCTGCTGTCCTGAAGCTGTAGTGCTGATGCAGCCGGCCAGCCCTGCTGTCCTGAAGCTGTAGTGCTGATGCAGCCGCCAGCCCTGCTGTCCTGAAGCTGTAGTGCTGATGCAGCCGCCAGCCCTGCTGTCCTGAAGCTGTAGTGCTGATGCAGCCGGGCAGCCCTGCTGTCCTTTTCATGGCCCAAACGATCCCGGGGGACGTGTTGGGCCCCCGGGGGCCTTATAGTTTGGACATCCCTGGACTAGGCTATTCTAAAACGAGGAATTTCTTCTTCTGCAGCCATTCTTTGGTAGATCTGCGTGTGTGTTTGGGATAATTGTCTTGCTCCATGACCCACTTTCGCTTCAGCTCACGGACGGGTGGCCTAACATTCCCCTCTAGACTCTTCTGTCACAGATCTTATGAACATACGCCTCCTCGGTGACTGGTGAAAGATCAGCAGGTGAAGGACAATTGCGGAAGTAAGAAATACATCTAAGTTTATGCCAGCTTTGGAAACATGTACAGCTCAACCCCGTTATAACGCTGTGCTTGGGGTCCAAAGAATCACATCGCGCTATAAGCGGATCGCATTAGAAATAATGTACAATTGTATGCTTTGTACAATAAAGTATTTAAGACACCAATAATCGTGTTGTAAAATATTCATAAATACGAAAACTGGGAGCCATGCTCGCATCGCGCTATAAGCGGATCCGCATTGTAACGGATCGCGTTATAACGGGGTTGAGCGGTACTAATGTTGACATGTTCACACGCTTGGCTACGAACGATATCATGAATCTACAAAAAAACGTAAAAGGAGTAACCCTACTGTGGGTCATCAAGAAATGACAGCCCTTAAAGATCTAGAGAAAGATGACACCATCATTATCAAGCCTTCTGATAAAGGAGCTTCTTCTGGAACCTTCTGATACAGTAGTTCTTGATAAAGAGACTTGCCTTTCTGAATGTGCTCGATAAATGTTACAAAACTCTAGGAACAGATCCAACTCCAAAATTTCAGAATGTACTCAAGGAAAGTATTACAGATGGGCTTAATAATAGGGTGATGACAAACTCTACAAGAGGCACACACACACACACACACACACACTGCAGCAGCCACACACACAAACTCAGCCGCAGCCACACACACAAACTCTGCAGCAGCCACACACACACAAACTCTGCAGGAGCCAGACAGACACAGACACATGCACACACACGATAGATAGAAACTGCAGCTACAAACAAACTCTGCCGACAGACACTTACTTTGCAGCTACAAATACACTCTTTCCCTCCTCTACTCAACTGTCGGTGGAGCTCTGTTCATGGAGGGTACGGGGAGGAGTCACTGTCTGGCTGCTGCTTCCTGACCAATCCTCTGCCCTGTCTCACAGCTGTTCTGACAAAAGGAAAAGCTGATTGGCTAGAAATAGACACTTTGCAAGCTGCGAAAAATTCCGGGCATTACTGAATAAATAATGCCCGGAATTTTAACCAATCAGAGAGCAGGGATTTCAATAATGCCTGGAATTTTACAGCTTTAGCCTACAATATGCATTATTCCTTGATTAATTAATAACGGATATATGAACTGTGGATATCTGTATGTGCTCCTATCACCCAATAGGAACTACTACGGGGTTAATACAATTAAGCTGCATACTTAAGCACATGCCCCCTGCTCCGCCCCAGAGAAGGGATATTTAAACCTCACTTACCCGCACTAATTACCGCTCCTCCCCCTTGAAGAAGCGCACTTGCGGCGCAAAACGATCGTCGGGTATTGCCGACGTCACGAGGATGACGTCAGCTGGTGGGGACGGATGCTGATCGACATACACGCCAGAAACCGGTTGTATAGAGATATCACTTTTCTTCCTCCTAAAGATGAACTCTTTATCCAATGGAAATACTAACTATTTTATGCATGCGTATCACCCTTTGCTGTATTACATCAGTGAGCCTAGTGCATTTATCAACAAGGAGAGCACCAGGTTAAAAAACCCTTGCGGATATACCGGATGCAGCGACGTGAATTGTTGCCATTGTGGGTTTCTCTTAATGATCAACTAGCTACTAAAAAGGTGGTGTTGTTTAGGTGAATTGCACAATATTTGCTTTTCAATCGGGTTCTGATATACATTAACCACGAGTGACCTATACACCATATGCAAATACATGAATGTTGCCACTATTGTTTTCTCTAAATGATCAACTAGCTACTGAAGGGGTGGTGTTGTTTATTAATTGAACTATACAGCTCAACCCTCTTATAACGCTGTGCTTGGGGTCCAAAGAATCACATCGCGCTGTAAGCGTATCCCGTTAGAAATAATGTACAATTGTATGCATTGTACAATAAAGTATTTAAGACGCCAACAATCGTGTTGTAAAGTATTCATAAATATGAAAATTGGGGTTGAGCTGTACTGTATTTCTAATGTGATATCCAATCCGGTTTTCACATACATCAACCACAAGTGATTTGTGTTGTTGCTGTTTAAAGATTGTGTCCTTCTAGGAGATTTTAGAGACAAGGATACATTGAATTACTATGTCTATCTATATATACTATATATAGTCCAGGTCGCCAGCATTCTATGAACAAGTATGGTTTGTTTGGAAGGGTTCTCTAAAAAGAACATGGCAGCACGGCTTAGGTTTGCAAAGTTGCATCTGAGCAAACCACAAGACTTCTGGAACAATGTCCTTTGGACAGATGAGACTAAAGTGGAGATGTTTGGCCATAATGCACAGCGCCACGTTTGGCGAAAACTAAACACATCATATCAGCACAAACACCTCATACCAACTGTCAAGAACGGTGGTGGAGGTTTGATGATTTGGGCTTGTTTTTGCAGCCACAGGACCTGGGAAACTTGCCGTCATTGAGTCAACCATGAACTCCTCTGTATACCACAGTATTCTAGAGTCAAATGTGGATTTTATCTGTCCGACAGCTAAAACTTGGCCGAAATTGGGTCATGCATCAGGACAATGATCCCAAGCACACCAGCAAATCTACAACAGAATGGCTGAAAAAGAAAAGAATCAAGGTGTTGCAATGGCCCAGTCAAAGTCCAGACCTCAACCCGATTGAAATGCTGTGGTTGGACCTTAAGAGAGCTGTGCATAAACAAATGCCCACAAACCTCAATGAACTGAAGCAACGTTGTAAAGAAGAGTGGGACAAAATTCCTCCACAATGACGTGAGAGACTGGTAAAGTCATACAGAAAACAATTACTTCAAGTTATTGTTGCTAAAGGTGGTTCTACAAGCTATTGAATCATAAGGTATACTTAGTTTTTCACACATGGCTTCTCCATTTTGGCTTTATTTTTGTTAAATAAATCATGACACAGTGTAATATGGCATGTGTTGTTGTTCATCTGAGGTTGTATTTACCTAATTTTAAGACCTGCTAAGGAACAGATGATTGTTATTATGTCCTTATATGTAAAACCATAGAATTCAAAGAGGGTGCACTTTCTTTTTCACACAACTGTATACCCTGGTCCCCTGTTTGTCCCCTTACGTTTCCATAGGCAACGGAGGCTGGGGAGAGTGTGGGGGGGATGCGCAGTAGCAAGCGCTAGCGACGGCCATTAGGAGAATAGCACAGCATGGGAACCACACATCCCAGCAGCCTCAGGGGCTGCAGACCACATGTTGCCAGGCAGCCAATAGGGCTGAGAGATGCATGACAGTTAGAATCCTGACAGTTGGGGTTCTGACAGTTAGAGAGACTGGCAGTTAGGAGAGTTAGGCAGTTGGATCCAGGACAGAGAAAGGGAAGGTAGGGTCTGGGTGTCAGTGGCACCCAGACTAGTGCAGATTAACCCCTTATGTCCAAGATAGTCCCCACTCACCAAATCAGATTGTGGCTGCTACAGGGAAACCCCTAATTAGGGACATTTCCCCTGTAACTTTATACAGTTAGAGATAGTGCCAGTGAAGACACCACGCAGCGATTTGCGGACTGTGGTCTGGGGCAGGACCACCACCCGCACTATCATAGACTATCAAAGGTGAGACCCTCCTACCCGGAGTTCACCCCACGCAGAGGCGGAGGCTTCGCTGACCGACGTCGCTGGATCAGTGGATCCCTTTTGCTTTTCGGCCATACCCGGGTGCTGGAGCACCTGGGCAGGTACCTCACAACGTGGACCAACTATAACACTTTCAGTTACTGTGGGCAGCGCTGTCTCACACATTGGGTGGGTTGGCTCTTGGGGACACCAGGGAGGTTGGGTGCCCAGGGGCACCTGAGTACTTTGGGGAAATGACATCAGGGGTGGACACTACGGTTGGAGGGCACGGTGGGGTTATGGCCGTGCGAGGCCTATATTGTATGTGGGTTAGTAATATACATAGTTTTACCTGTGTTCAGTAAACTGTTATTAAATACAAGTGTGTGATCTTATTGCATTGGGTCCTGTGAAGGGGTTATCCGGCGCTGTCCGGATCCCTCACGGGTGGAGGCGCTGTCACCAGACGGATCAGGTACACCCCAGGTTCTCAGCAGCGGAGGTTCAGGCCTCCTGTGAGCCGCAGGTAAAGCGCCACACACTCAGCAGCCACCACTTCTCCCATAGGGGGGGAGTGGGAACAGCGCTACAAATAGGTTACTAAAATAGACTGTTATATTGAAAAATAAACATTGTTTATTAAAAATCTAACCGAACAATTAACAAATGTAGACATCTGGTCCCGAGATTACTGAAATAAATGTTTGTTTTGTAATATAATATTTGGCACACAGACTTAATTTCCCTATATTGTTATAATTGATGTTAGAATCTTAATAAAATATATATTTTTAATATAACGATTAACAAACAGACCACCGTGCCCTATGTTACTAAAATAGATATTAGATTGTGAGAGGTGTGGATTTGGGGGGGGGGGGAGTGAGAGAGGTGGGGGGAGTGAGAGAGAGAGGTGGGGGGGGAGTGAGAGAGGTGGGGGAAGTGAGAGGTGGGGGGGAGTGAGAGAGGTGGGGAGGAGGTGAGAGAGGTGGGGAGGAGTGAGAGGTGGGGGGGAGTGAGAGAGGTGGGGGGGAGTGAGAGAGGTGGGGGGGAGTGAGAGGTGGGGGGGAGTGAGAGAGGTGGGAGGAGTGAGAGAGGTGGGGAGGAGTGAGAGGTGGGGGGGAGTGAGAGAGGTGGGGGGGGTGAGAGAGGTGGGGGTGGGGGGGAGTGAGAGAGGTGGGGAGGAGTGAGAGAGGTGTGGGGGGTGAGAGAGGGGGGGGAATGAGAGAGGTGGGGGGGAGTGAGAGAGGTGGGGGGGAGAGAGAGGTGGGGGGGAGTGAGAGAGAGAGGTGGGGGGAGTGAGAGAGGTGGGGGAGTGAGAGGTGGGGGGGAGTGAGAGGCGGGGGGGAGTGAGAAAGGTGGGGGGGAGTGAGAGGTGGGGGGGAGTGAGAGAGAGAGGTGGGGGGAGTGAGAGAGGTGGGGAGGAGTGAGAGAGGTGGGGGAAGTGAGAGAGGTGGGGGGGAGTGAGAGAGGTGGGGTTGGGGGGGGTGAGAGGTGGGGGTGGGGGGGAGTGAGAGAGGTGGGGGGGAGTGAGAGAGGTGGGGGGAGTGAGAGAGGTGGGGGGGTGAGAGATGTGGCGGGGGGTGAGAGAGCTGGGGGTGGGGATGAGAGAGAGAGGTGGGGGTGGGGATGAGAGTAAGGCGGGGGTGGGGATGAGAGAGAGAGGCGGGGGTGGGGGGAGTGAGAGAGGTGGGGAGGAGTGAGAGAGGAGGGGAGGAGTGAGAGGTGGGGGGAGTGAGAGAGGTGGGGAGGAGTGAGAGAGGAGGGGAGGAGTGAAAGAGGTGGGTGGGGGTGAGAGAGGTGGGGGGAGTGAGAGAGGTGGGGGGAGTGAGAGAGGTGGGGGTGGGTGAGAGAGGTGGGGGTGGGGGGAAGTGAGAGAGGTGGGGGGCGTGAGAGAGGTGGGGGGGGTGAGAGATGTGGGGGGGTGAGAGAGCTGGGGGTGGGGATGAGAGAGAGAGGTGGGGGTGGGGATGAGAGAGAGAGGTGGGGGTGGGGATGAGAGAGAGAGGTGGGGGTGGGGATGAGAGAGAGGCGGGGGTGGGGATGAGAGAGAGAGGCGGGGGTGGGGATGAGAGAGAGAGGCGGGGGTGGGGATGAGAGAGAGGCGGGGGTGGGGATGAGAGAGAGAGATGGGGGGAGTGAGAGAGGTGGGGAGGAGTGAGAGAGATGGGGAGGAGTGAGAGGTGGGGGGAGTGAGAGAGGTGGGGAGGAGTGAGAGAGGAGGGGAGGAGTGAAAGAGGTGGGTGGGGGTGAGAGAGGTGGGGGGAGTGAGAGAGGTGGGGGGAGTGAGAGAGGTGGGGGTGGGTGAGAGAGGTGGGGGTGGGGGGAAGTGAGAGAGGTGGGGGGCGTGAGAGAGGTGGGGGAGTGAGAGGTGGGGGGGTGAGAGAGGTGGGGTGAAGTGAGAGGTGGGGGGAGTGAGAGAGGTGGGGGGGGTGAGAGATGTGGGGGGGGGGTGAGAGAGCTGGGGGTGGGGATGAGAGAGAGAGGTGGGGGTGGGGATGAGAGAGAGAGGTGGGGGTGGGGATGAGAGAGAGGTGGGGGTGGGGATGAGAGAGAGGCGGGGGTGGGGATGAGAGAGAGAGGCGGGGGTGGGGATGAGAGAGAGAGGCGGGGGTGGGGATGAGAGAGAGGCGGGGGTGGGGATGAGAGAGAGAGATGGGGGGAGTGAGAGAGGTGGGGAGGAGTGAGAGAGGAGGGGAGGAGTGAGAGGTGGGGGGAGTGAGAGAGGTGGGGAGGAGTGAGAGAGGAGGGGAGGAGTGAAAGAGGTGGGTGGGGGTGAGAGAGGTGGGGGGAGTGAGAGAGGTGGGGGGAGTGAGAGAGGTGGGGGTTATGAGAGAGAGGCGGGGGTGGGGATGAGAGAGAGAGATGGGGGGAGTGAGAGAGGTGGGGAGGAGTGAGAGAGGAGGGGAGGAGTGAGAGGTGGGGGGAGTGAGAGAGGTGGGGAGGAGTGAGAGAGGAGGGGAGGAGTGAAAGAGGTGGGTGGGGGTGAGAGAGGTGGGGGGAGTGAGAGAGGTGGGGGGAGTGAGAGAGGTGGGGGTGGGTGAGAGAGGTGGGGGTGGGGGGAAGTGAGAGAGGTGGGGGGGCGTGAGAGAGGTGGGGGGAGTGAGAGGTGGGGGGGGGGGTGAGAGAGGTGGGGTGAAGTGAGAGGTGGGGGGGAGTGAGAGAGGTGGGGGTGGGTGAGAGGTGGGGGGAGTGAGAGAGGTGGGGAGGGAGTGAGAGAGGTGGAGGGAGTGAGAGAGGTGGGGAGGAGTGAGAGGTGGGGGGGAGTGAGAGAGGTGGGGAGGGAGTGAGAGAGGTAGGGAGGGAGTGAGAGAGGTGGGGAGGGAGTGAGAGAGGTTGGGGGGAGTGAGAGAGGTGGGGGGGAGTGAGAGTGGTTGTGGTGGGGAGGAGTGAGAGGTGGGGGTGGGGAGGAGTGAGAGGTGGGGGTGGGGATGAGAGAGAGGTGGGGGTGTGAGACAGAAGGGGGGGGGGTCTCGCATGGCTGCCGACACTGGAGCCGGTGTGGGGGGGGGGGGGTTGGCACAACCATGACTCACTGTATAACATACACTACATTGCTAGATTTGCAAGTACATGACCCCCCTGTATTACTAATGGCTCCGCGTCGCAGCGCTGGCGTATCTACGTTTGCAGGTTCCGCGCTTCCTGTCCTTGCTGCTCAGCTTCTGCCTCTGACTCAACTAACAGCACAAAGTGCCCCTTATATCCACATAGTGAATAAGTAGAATATGTCCCAGGGGAGCCGCTGGGTGTCAAATGAACTCCCGCAGCAGCTGATACTCATCCATACAACAGTAACCCTGCATGCCAAACTACCTGGGCAAACAGTGAGATGGCTGTGTTTGTGCAGCAACATATTACAGCAATGTTATTAAACAAATATGTGGCGTGACAACCTGCACAACACACACGTGCCATTAAAACAGCGCCTTCAAATCTAGTACATGCTGCAGACCATCTGATAGATTAACAAAACCAGTACAGGCATACTGTACCCCGGTTTAAGGACACTCACTTTAAGGACACTCGCGAGGAAGGACATATCGCCCAGTAGGCAAACAGCAGCTCACGCATGCGCCTGTCAGCACGTCCTGAACAGCAATACCGGCTCCCTACCTGTACCAAAGCTGTGCGCAAGCGGGGAGACTATAGAGCCTGTTACACATGTGTTATTTACATCAGTTATGCACGTATATGACGATTGCAGTGCAGTACATGCATCGATAAGTGAGGGAAAAGGGAGCGTTTCACTTTAAGTACAGTGTCGCTTTACATACATGCTCCGGTCCCATTGCGTACGTTAATGCGGGGTATGCCTGTAAAGCACAAAATAATGCTGACCAGCAGCATACATCAATCCATAGGGGGTCTATACTGATATCTGGTATATCACACGTTTCTCTGTCATCACGTGTGGATCTGTCAGTACACAGGTTCAAACGGATGAAATATAGCTAATTCCTCTGCACATTGAATGTATAACATAATACAGTAGCTGTATATATATATATATATATATATATATATATATATATATATATATATATATATCCTCTCTGTTATTTATAGTGGGGTTTGGCGTAGCTTAGCGATAACCAGAAGCGCGCGTGAGCTGCAGCAGCTGCTCCCTTTCCATTGTGCTATTTATATGCCAGCGTATCATTGTGTAAAACAAGGAACAAAGAAGCCCAGAGCTGCATCCAATGTGACAAAAAATACACAGTGAAATACCTACATATCTCTTGAAAAAAAGGGTAATTTAGTTAAACCCTTTGGCCAAAGCGTATAAGCCTGCGAGCCACGTTCAAGGCATGACCATAATATAAAATCACCGACATGTTGCTATATATATATATATATTTTTTTTCTTGGAGATGTGGGGTGTGTTTCGTGCCCTGGAATTCCCTCTCCGCTTCCCTTCAGACGCTTGTAAGAAAAACCTTGTCTCTCGGGAGCCGCGCCCCCTTCACTGTTTAATATTATTATGTTGTCACATCTGAGCACTTTATCCTCCAGCGATCTTATTATCTCCAGTGCACTTTGAGTCTGTACAAAGGCTGCGAATAGCTCCAGTCACGTAATGTATTCCCAATCCTACGGGTCGCCCTATTGCGCACCAAGGCGCCCTACGTCACGTGACCTATTGGGTGTGACACAGGCAGCGTCATAGTGTCATATTATGAATGGCTCCTGATATTGACACCTAATCCTCATATACAGTAACGGATTTTCCATTAGGCCCGGGGCTTGGGGTGGCAAAATGTCCCCCTTTCCCACCCCCCCCCCCCCCCGCCCCCATATAAAGAGAATGTTTTTGGGGGGTCGTGACCAAAACGCAGCCGGCATTCCACCGCCGGGACAGAAGCCGGGTCTTCCGAGCTCGACACTGCTCCGACAAGCTCAGTGCATGTTGGCGTGTCGATGGGAGCGGACGGGCACAGCGCGGCAACAATAGGGCATCGCGGAGAAATGTCACGGCGGCGTTTTGGTCACGGGCAAACGTCCTAGACCATATCCAGGGGACCCCCCCCCCCCCCCCGGCGCTCTGTTCCCCACTGATTGCCGGGGTGGCCTGTAGAGTTCTTACCTCCATCATGCCACCCTCCTCCTCCTTTTAGCGTCGCTGTGTCGAAAGACGCGGCGACATCACATGGTCACGTGACGACGCATGGTGTCGCGTTGTCATGGAAACAGCGTCGTGTGACATCACAACGTCATTTGATGCTGCGACGCTGAAGGAGGAGGGTAAGCGCCTGTGGGCTTTAAATCCGCCACCGATCATGTATCAATAATACCTGTATACGGGCAACAAAGAAACATCATCAGTGAAAACATGATACGCAGACATCAGACAACTGTTATACAAATTCTCTAAGGAAACCAATTCAACGCACATTGCGATACTGACGGTGCTTGCAGCCTCTGTACTCCTTAGAAAGCCCACCAAGCAGAGGGCGTCGAGACTCCGAGTACATTGGAGACAGAGAAAGACAAAAGGCAAGATCGCAAGAAGATAACGCGCTTAAATCCGACAAGAGTATATAAGCGTGTAAAATGAGCAGCATACAGTATGTGCTTTTAGCAGAGGGGGGAGCAGGAAGTGGAGTGAATGAATGTCGGTCTCCCGACCTTTCCTCCAGGTGTGTTAGAAACAGGTGGATATCCAAGCGGAATACAGACAGGTGAACTGGGCCCCGCCCAGCAAGGAGAGGAAATGCAAGACGCGCAAGCAGAGATTCACCATCACTGCCGCTTTCATCCATTAGAGCAAGGAGTGGCCAACTCTACTCCTC